>NW_015373900.1:3848013-3917336 GCF_001272555.1 Dufourea novaeangliae | reverse complement strand
GTTAAGATTTAAGTTATTTATAAGGTTTATTGTGAAAGGTGGGTAGATGTAGAACTTGTGATTCCATCTACTTGCCTTGGGCCTCCACTCGCAGCAACCTCCTCGTGGTGAGGCCTGGGCAATCCGTATTCTCATCGGTAAAGTATTGTAAACTGATGAAAATATCGAGCTAATGGCTGCGAACTTCGAATCTATCTCATAAAACCACATTCTATATTACATCGAACTAGGATTATTTTAGAAATCGATATGAGATTCAAAGTGTAAAAATGTCTAGTACTTTTAATTTTTTAGAAAATTATTCGCGATAAAGATGTATGGAACTACTGAAAATTACTTTAGATTCCTTTTCCTTATTCTGTAAATTCTTTGTAATGGAATAATAAAATAATTTACTCAAATGTACATAATAATACATATACATATTCGTAAAAACAATATTAAACGCAATAACTTTTTTGTACGCGAAAAAAAACCAATAGATCCGTCGGGATAGGAACCCAAGACTTTTCTAATACGTCTACTTTACAGCGAACGGACAGAAGAGAATCTGTTCACGACCATGGTCCCTTCGATGATTTTCCGACATACCGAACACTTATGATCTGACAACATTGCGCACTTTAGACTCGACAACACTGTAGAAGTTAGACTACATAGTTGAGTTCGAATGGATTGAACGTAGTTCACAAATTCACCGTTCTCATAACGTAAAGGGCAGCAGAAAATCTCTGACTTTTTACACTATCGGTATTTCAGAACATGAGACACGAAGTCCCATAAGATGATAGATAGGTCTATTCTATATGTACCACAGACGAGATATAAGAATAGACCTAACATCTTATGGGACTTGGTGTCCCACGAAAATCACGATGATTCGAGTGCACTCTACATAAAAGTTTCCGATTCAAGTAGGCCCGGTATAAATGTATAGATGCTATTATATTCATCTAACTATTACGAATACGAAAAAATGTTTCATATAAAAGTTGTTTTATTTAATGGAACAAACTTAATAGAATGTTTGAATTTTTTTATTGTTATTTACAGAGATTTTAATAACAATATAATGTTTTTAAACGGAACTATATATTTTTATTAATGTCGTGTTATAAACGATTTTAAGATGAATTCAAAGACACATTTAAAAGTTCTGTTTGAGTAATAATTTCTCAGATAACTGTATGAAAGAAAAAAAAAGATGCTATCCGAACTTAACATTTGCCAGCAATATTCGTACAGTTATCCAAAAAATTATTACTTAAACAAAACTTTCAAACATGTCGTTGAATTCGAATTGAAATGCTCAATAACATGATAACACTAAACATATGTAGTTCCTTTAAAAAAGTTACATTATTGTTAACACGTTCCGTGCCACATGTACCACCGGTGGTACACGCAGCCTGAATGGGAAATTTAACGTGTAACATCGGTGGTACATATGGCACGGAACATCTTAATGTTGAACTGTAGTTTAAAACAAGACCAACAGGCTCTATTAACAAAAGACACACATTTTCGGTAATTTATGACTTGCAGAAAGACATAAAGATTGTCTGGATACGAACGGCCTTTTTCACTGTGGCACGGAACGTGTTAAAGTCTCTGTAAATAACAATTAAAAAAATTTCAAATATTCTATTAAGTTTATTCCATGAAATCGAACAACGTTCATATGACACATTTATTCGCATATTCAATAATTACAGATATAATTGCGCGTGTACACTTAAACCGAACATAATACTGTACAAGTGCTATCATACATACTTTTGTCTCCTGGTGTGGCATTGACATAACAAAAAAGTGTTAAATACAATTGTATTCAAAATTTTTTTCGTTAATAACGCATCGATATTTTTTGTTGAAATTTTAAATACTTATAAATACTTTAAATACTTTTAAAAAATATAAATACTTATTTCCAATAAATAAATTTTTATTCGATAGTATCATTTGTTACAAATTCCGAATCATTATTAACCGGACAACACATTTATACTACAAAACAAAAAAAATAAAAAATTTATTTGACTGTTTTCTTGTGACGCAAAATAAAGTTAAAGTTTTTTATAATACGTATTAACCCCTTCGCATCTATGGACGAGATATCTCGCGAGTCTTTTCATTGTACTATCTAGCGATGCTACAAATAGTGTTAGGTCGTGCAATGTTCCCACTTAATTGCCGAACCGTTACACGATCTTTAGAATTTCGAAACCGAAAATAAAGCACACTTAGATTGTTTCGTAATGACTGTATTTGCAAGTTGTGTATTTGTGTGCGTGTCTGTGTGTGTGTGTGTGATGTTCACCGGGTGAGTTCTGGTTTGAGTCTGATTTTCGTGTGCCGTCGCTTCCTCCAAATTCGCTGAAGGAGGTTACCAAACCTCGCTTCCTTATTGGTTATGCCCTGAAGGGGAAGGCAAATTTCTCGGTTTCTCCAAGCGACGTGGAGGTGGAAAACCTCTCCTTCAGGGTGAAGCGGACGTCAGTAAAATATCGCGCACGTAGTCACGGTGCGAGTTGACCGCGACAAAGCTTCGAGTCTCTTAACGGTAGGGTTTATAGCCGTATTGTCTGCGAGTCAGCGCGCCCCGGTAAGGCCCGGCGCGGATGGGTCCCAGGTTACCGAGCGCATGTGGCGGACTGCAGACCAAATGTTCGCTCCTTTTGTCTATTACTCTCTTTGTGTCAACGAAATTGACATTGCTTGAACGAAGGAAATACAATAATAAAAGATAACGGTAATGTCAGATTCTAAAGCCGTCGTTTCGGATCTACGACGGAACAAATAGGATATTTAATAAATATGTATTTTGAATTGAAAATATTGATAAACAGAGATGAGATACAGATCGTCCAGAGAGTCCAATGAACGACATCGATTAACGAAATATCTCGTCCGCAATTCCAAGAGATATATTTATCACAAATAATACTTCTGACCACAAGAGCGTGGTGATATATTTTCACACTGAATCGTTAACGTTGGGTATTGACACTGAAATGGTAAGGGGGCTTTTGACGCCCTCGAAGTATGGGACAGAAAATTACATTGCATGTTAGGTCTATTCTTATATCTCGTCTGTGCCTATACCTAGTAGGTGGTCGTGGAGCAGAAACTATTCACCAAAGCTCGGGCCTCACACGTCGAATTCTAATATTTAATTCGTCAGCTATTATTTTTATCGATAAACAACGGTCTCCCGACAACAGGAGACGAACACATTCAACATTCGCCACGGTGCAACTTGTCGGAGGTAGTCCTTCTCTTTTGTCATCTTCAAGTGACTGACGACCTTCTTTAAATTGTTTGAACCACTGAAAAACTAAGCATGACGCAAACAATCATGTCCGTATGCTTTTTGCATCATTCTGTAAGTTTCAATCGCCGTTATATCATTTTTAAAGCTAAATTTAATTGCGGCCCGTTGCTCCATGGTTGTAATCGTGACAATATATAAAATCAAGTAACTTTTAACAGCGTAGTACTAATGAACAAATGAACATTGGGAAACATGAAAATTATAGGGCACTAAGAAGTATCATCTCGATTTCAAAGATGGGGCTAATGGTATATCTGTAAAAAAATCAGTCTGGGAACTTTTTGAACGCACCGTGTATGCAAAAAATACAGTTAGTGGTTAACTAAAAAATTATCGAAAATATATGCGTTTAGTTAATAGAGGCTGTTGGTTTTGTTTGAAATTTAATTTTACGCAAAAACATGATTGATCTAATTTCTGGATTTGTTCTTGGGGGAGCACACAATTAATCGCCAATAATACTGTTATTATTAGACTGCGGATGTTTATGCAAATTCGTAGTTTTAGAGGCAAAGATTCGGGAAAGGAGATAGAAAAGACACACAATTTCTGTATGTATAAAATATAATAAAAGAGACTATGAAAGTGTTTAACCTTTTCTCGAGCAGGTTTCATGACATTTTATTCTTTCGAGTTAGAATTTTTAGATATTTGTTGTAGTATAAAAAATAAGCAAATTCTCTAGGGCCCAAAAATAGGCTTTCCGTCCTCTGAAGGTTAAGAAAATGATTTATCCATTGTGAAGTCAATAGAATCACTAACAAAGGAAATGAATTCCTTTGTATCTTTTTTTCGCGAAAATTTTAGTTTTGCATAAACATACGCAGTTTATGTAGTAGTAATATTAGTGTAAGGTTTCTACGAGAACGCCAGAATAGCGTTACCTACCGCCAGTATCATTAAGTTTCTGTTGCCCGTGACCCGTTAATATTACTGATTGTGTGAATTCTTTTTAATCCTTTAATTCCTGTTAGCGTCAATAGACATTCCGAAAATTCTTTTAATATATACATATATACACATTATTACCTCGAAAACCGATAAGAATTGGCACCGACACTTTTGGATTCCTTTCAGGCAACCCAGAAAGTACTTGCCAGTTCTGGATTTTGTCATCGTCAAACAGTACATGCGCACACTCGACAATTAAAAGTACGGTTATGTATACTTAAACAAGAGCGTATTTAACAGAGAATTTACGGGTGTATAATACTTAAAGAAATTAATCATTTAATGTTTTGAAAAAGTGACCTCAGTATGACTGTCAAAGTCAATTATTCGGTTAGTTTTATTTTATAAATTTAAATTGGACTTCAGAGGCCAATCCCCCATATTGCCAAAAAATGATCTTTTCTTGGCAATAGACAACCATTTACGAAATCGGTGATTCCAAAGTCGGCAAGACTTCGAAAGTTAACGTATTTCTTCGATATCAGAAAGGAAACCTTACAAGAAAGGAATAGAATGGTTGTTAAATCGTTGTTAAAGGTTGTTAAATGGAAGTATTGTTTCATCCACCTTGTGTACCATTTATATCTATTGATTGAAACCGCATGAACATTCTTAGTTAACTAATATAAAGGTCAACCTGTGCTACTATCCTGCATAAGCGCATCAAAATCACAGAGGGTCATTTTGAGTCCTCTTTTTCTTCTTTTTCTTTCATCTTTGAGTCTTTACTATTTCTCCAGATGTAGACATTCGGTAAATTGGTTTAATGATATGATAATAGTAGCACATAAACATTAATACTATTGCAGAAACGTCGGTGATAATTGCTTAAATATGTAATTGTGTTATTTATGTATTTTGGAAGTTGTAAAGATTTCACAGTAATGAGAGTAGTAAGTCCATCGAGTGGTTTCTGCGTAATCTTCTCGGTTGATCAGATGACTATGTAGAGCTCCTTAGTTGTGGTATTGGGGTGATGCTCCAGTTTGTTCTTGTAGTTTCTGCATAGCCTCGTTATTTCCTCAGAGACCGGTATTACATTGAAGTCTTTACGGATTTCATCATTACGAACGTACTGTTCTGAGAATTATGGATTGTAATGATTCAATCTTCGTAATACGACTTTTGGCAACCACGCCACAATCTTGTATGGCATATCCCCAAATACGCTTTATGATTGTTTTACTCTCCTTCTTAGTTTGGCATGTAGAATCCACCGTGTGAAAATCTCCCATATTTTTATTAACACCCTGTAAAAGTCCTTTTGAACGCAACGAAATCTCTTCGCTCGATCAGCTCGGGCTGAATCGGGCCCAGGTATCAGGACGAAAAGTTCTTCAACTGTTTCACGGAAATTACAATTTGTCCCGTCAATCCGTCCGTCCATCGTCTGTCCACCGTGTCGGATGGTCGGGTTTCGAGCGATTATGTCGTATAATCCGCGGTGGGTGCGTTTGTCACGGACTAGGGCGGCGTGTATACCGTTGGTGTCGGGTGTCCCTGTGGGTGATATTCCCTGTTATCCGAAACGCAGGGTTGTTATCCCACAGGACTTACCATACGGAAGCGTCGCGGCGCGCATCGAGTAGGAAGGTCGACGAATGGGCGGTGGATGGGGGTGTGGAGCGGGGGAGGACGAGGGGGCACGAGGATTGCAAGAAAGGGTGAGAGGGGTTTGGAGGTAAAGGGTGTGGTCGGTCTCTGGATTCACACGGCGGGTACGGACATTAATCACTCGGCGTCACCAGCCGTGATCTCAGTGAATTCGCAATTAATACGAAATTGCCGTCATCGTTGTGCCGCGCCGCCTCTAAGACGAGGCTCGTTTATACCGGACGGAATCGCTGCGATTTCCGTGTGTATACCAACCAGCACAAGTATGGGGGCAGGCTTTCACTGTTAATGAAAGTGGAACGTGTTACTTTATACGGATTTAGGAGAGCTGATTAAAAGACGTGACTTAATTATGAGATTGAGGATGTTTGTGACAATTTAATTTCTACTGATAGGAACTATAAACTGGTTTGTTTTGGACATTGTAAGGTTTAGTAGGTTGAAAATAGAATGGGGATGTTATGAAAATTTACATGGAATTTAGTTAGATGTTTTGGTGGTACGTACAGATTCATAAAAACTGAAAACTGATAATTCTTTACTTCTCATAAGATTAGGCGAAGTTACGTTGATACTTCTATGGAAAGAACGTTATTGAATATCGAATGGCATTTCACTGAAATAAATGAATTGTATATATAAGCTCTAAATGAGTTTCAGTAACTCTCTGTTCTCAAAGGGTTTCATTTATTTCCTTCTTCTTTTTAAAGTGTTTTTTGTAACAAAAGAAAACCAGATGTTATGTTAAGTAGGTACTTGAATATTTAATGTCATATTGATTCCTTTTTATAGAGCAGTTTTCTTTTGTTTTAATCAGTTATTTAGAATATTCTAAAATAATTAGCCTATTTTAATGTACTAAATGTCTAATCTGCAGTTGACATATTTAGTTGAATACAGGAAGCTACAAACAAATGGAAAAATTGCCACTAATATATCATTTATCAAAAAAATGATTATTTCTTGCATTTTTTGTCTTGTGTTAAAAAATTGCACACATCTGTATGTATTCAAGGAAGTACTATTTAAAATATTTTAGTAAATAAATAAGTATTTCGTTTTGAGGTTTTCTATTAAGAGTTCAAACATTTTCAGTTAATTTCATTTGAGTTAGTGAAAACACAAATGAAAACATGAAAATTCATATCATTCTTATTTTAAACACTATTTTGGACAATTTATGAATAACATATTAAATTATCAAGTACAGTGATTCATACACATTCGTTCGTATTGTTTCGAAATAGCTATTAAGTGTAAACAATTTTATTCGATTCCTACTTATGTATGTTTATATCAGCCCTACGTTTATCCATATTTCGGGACAAATTTTTCTTAATTTTGAAATAAAAATCGCAGTTTGGTACGAGATTTCATCAAATATTTGTTACAGCCCTCCGTGGACAAATCTGTGAGTCACTGCAAAGACAAATGTATTGATGATTTTTAAATATTATAATCAGGGTCCGACGTTTACACGAAGGTAGAATAAACAAAATAAGAATATTTCGCCGTAGAAAGAATCTAAAATAAACGATACCAAACGCTCACATTCTTTCTCGATTCAGTCTTGATTCTGTATTTATTCCATATTCTTGATCCCTTTAACGCCCAGTGTTGCACCGGTGCAAGACTCATTTTAAAAGTACGTTACATTCTGTCGCCTGTTAATATCTAATTTTTGTCAGCATCGTTTTCATTGATGTGAAGCAGATCTTCATATTTTCATTTGAGAAATTCAAATATTTCCCCCCAAAAGAAATAGGAAAAGAAAAAAAAATAGGTCTGTTTAATATCGATATTTTCGACTATTAAAATAACATTATACATCATACATGAGCCGTTCATTTGCCAAACTGATTAAGTCCACAAAAACTATGAAAGAGATTTATGTTAAATATAGGTAAAAAAAGAGCAAAAACTGGAGTTAGTTCTTTTGGTCGCTGAACGGCTCCTATATCAGTTTCATAATTTCGAAATAACGATTTAAGGGTCTGGGTGTTAAAGGATTAATTATAAGCGTCAATTATCGTATTATTGTACTCATCAAGTGTTTCAAATATTATTAAAATATTAATTGTAGCATGAAGTGAAGTATTGCTTTTAGAAAAAAACCTTATCTACGATTCACCCTCATGACAATACTTGTATTCAGTATGCTTAAGAATATATTATAAATGATTTGATCTCTGTGTCCCACAGTGTTAGTTTCATCGTGGATCAACCACAATAATAGTGGTGCCCCCGAAACTTTTGGTCGATAGTGTATGTGTGCGCGCACGTGCGGTCACGTTACCGCGAATGCCTATCGCGTGACGTAATAAATTGTTTGTGGTCTCAATTTAATTAATTAGCGGTGTGGTCGCGTAACCGATCCGGCTGCATGGAAGGCAGTGATTAAAATGAAAAATGAACATCCGTCTGATAACGAGGATTCGAGTGGACTTTATACGAAGTTTGTTGTAAAGGGCGGGAAAAAGGGTGGGGGTGGGGGTGGCAGTTTCGTATAATTTGATACGAAACAGTTATTCTTGATCAGGGGAATGAACGGGTCCGATCCCGTAATACTTTATGCGATCAGGAGTGGGCGATGAATTATCGCAACGAGAGAGTTTTATTGTTGTCGGATTTATTGTACTTCCGTACGGCACCGCGTCGGGGTATTAATTTTCGGCTCGTCTCGCTTATTTAATTAGTCGCTCGAGTAAGGCGGGACGTGTTCGATGAAATCGTCCGTAACGTCACTTTGCATTTTACATTCGCCAATTTATGTACCGGTTTAATGAACATAACAACATTAGCGACGTAGGACGGAGCCCATTGGAGAGTTAGAGTGTGATGGAAATCGAAAAAAAAGTTTGCAATCATTCATATTTATTGGGTTTGTGCTAATGATATTTGCATACGTGATACGATACGTGTATACATATATGTACTCGATTAAACGAGGTCTGTGAAATATTGTAAGTGATGTTATATAATATATTTACTTTTTAACATTTTTGTTTTTAAAGCTTCTGAGTTATGATTGAATATGACAGTTGCCAAGCTTCAAACGCACACAGAGAACTCTTGGATCGATTATTTCATACATGTAATTGATTATACAAAAATATTCAAGATATGTCACTAAAACGACAAGATGTTATTGAAAATTATATTGTCTAATTTGCTTTGGAACCAAAATGTTCTTAAGTATTTAATACGTTCTTTATCCGCATATGGTTTTGAAAACATTCGTCATTCTATAGGTGCACCATCATTCTCTTCGGTGGAATGTTCTTACTTTCTTGATAAAATGCCAAGAATACATCAAACTGACATAATGAATGACATAAAATATGGGTGAGTGTTGTAAAACATATTCTGATTTCATCAAATAAAGTATACTGACTTGGAAATTAAAGCGTCACACATACCTACGTGACACCTGATAGCGAACGTGTTAAAGTTTCAATTCATCAACACTTTTTGTTAACAATCCATAAACCATACATATTACTGCAATTTGTTAGATTCCAAATTATTATTTATTCCTTTTTCAAGTTAACCATCACTTCAATTAGTATTTACCTACAGATTTATCAATTGTTTCGATCGATTAAGTTCTCCAAAATAGTTTATTCTAACAATCCTAATTTCATAATTTGGAAACATACCTATTTTTAATATTAAGTGAATATAGACTTAACAAGTATTTATTGCTCATTACTTCAAGATGCACCGCAGATCAGATGCGACTATTATGCAACTACGCCGGTAGAAGAATGCAGTGGAAGGAATAAATTTCGTCGTCGCTATTTTTTTATTTTAAGAAGACTTCAAAACAAAATCTCCACTAAAAGCAATAATTATTTTGATAGATTCAGAGTCCTGTAATTGAATACTTTGTTTAATTCGTCAAAAGGTAAGTAGTTCCTGAGAAACCTTTTCTCTGAATTAGTTCCCTTATCACTTTATCGCGGCGTGTACGTACATAGACTGCAGGTCGGAAGCCAAGGGTGGATCATCAGCTACGTTCAACTGCGATAAGACAAGGGCGGCAGGCCGCGTTCTCTTTCGCACAATAGGGGTACCGTCGATCTAGGCTGCAGTAGTATCCCTTTTTTTGGCCGAAAGTACGCCCCATCAAGTTCCCATCGTCCCCATGAGACCGATGGTGTTACAAGTAATTGTCGCCCTAGGGTGGCTGGGCTTGGCTCTCCCTTGCGTTCATCCCCTCCTGCTATCCGATCAGAAGGAAGTGAGACGGAAAATGACAGTAGCGTAAAGGTGAGAGAGGCTTTAATGAGAAAAAAAGTGAGAGAAAGGCAATCGTTTAAGGAAGGAATGAAGAAAGGACAGTAAGAGAGATGACAGTGTGAGAGACAATGGAAAGAGAAGGGAATTGCATACTTTTGCAAGAAACACGAAGAACTGAAGTTTTTGTTAACTAATACATGTTTTAATGAAAAGACTACCTTTTCTAGAACAGTTTCAGAAAAACATGTATCAATCAACGAATTTACATTATTTTTCAATAAAGTTGCTTGGTACGATAAGCATCCCTATAAGTTCATTGATTTCAGATGAGTGGATCTAGATATTTTATGTATACAGTTTGGGCATCCGTTGTCTTTTACGTTTCAGAGTCATTGCTGGTTTTGCAGTATATATTAAGCAAAAGAATACAAAATAGCTCATATCTTAAAATGTATATTAATATAAACTCCGGACTTAATTTAAATGAACATAAACCCAGTTTATGTGTTATAGTTTTCTTTTAAACAACTTTTATGTAAGCCATTTTTTACAGCATTTACACCAAAATGTACCTTCAAGGAGTCGAAGTTATATTTCGGTGGCTAAAGTTTAGCAGTGATATTTGTAGGTTCGTGTAAAAATCTCGAAAGAAAAAGGGTCATTCAGATGAGAATTACTTCCAGTACCAAATTATAGTTGTACTATGTCATTATGTGATACTGAAAGAATTCAGTAGCAAAAGACAAGAGATTATGGACGATAAAAGGTGTTTTTCTAAAATTTGATTATTCAGATACATCAAATATACCGTGGCCCTGAATATATGAAAAACGTGCAGTATAAATTTTCCACATGAATATTGCACGTTCATTTTGACTGTCCCGACCACTTATCAGTTTCGGATGAAATTTAGGGCCACCGTGTAGAAGGAAGGGGGTACCGCACAAGTAGCAAAGGGAGGAAGTCCCCGCAATTTCAGAGCGAAACGCCCTCGCAACCGGCGCGCCCCAGTTGCCGTCCCGAAGGTTCTAGCTCCGGGGAAAAAGTACGCGACGAACTTTCGCCTAACAAGTGGATGATTCACAAATCATCCCCAATTCCGCGGGCCGCCGCCCTCTCCAATAAAGAAACTTCGTTTTCGGTCTATACAGTCCCCCGGTCCACGGGGCGACCAATAACTTTCTTTTTGCCCGCCTCGGTGAATCGAAAACAAAGCAAAGGAACGAGAGGAACGACGGACGGAGGCCGGAAATAGGGAAAGAAAATAAAACAGAACAGATTCAGGAATCTGCAGTTTAATCGAGGGTGCTATCATTGGAAATTTAGACCCCCACGTTTTTTGTTTGTTCGACGCAACAGCGTACGATTCCACGCCGAAGAGCTTCCTTCCGACGGATTTCTTTTATCGTGAACTTCGCCCTTTGTGACTGAGTTTCAGGAGATCGTGAAAGAGAGAATCTTTCAGGTTTTTTTTTTTCGAGTTCCGTACACAGTATGGCGGAACGTCGAAATATTTTCTAGATCATTACGTATATTAAGTAAATCATCGAAAATTTAATCTCATAAAAGTATCTTTAATTCATACAATCTAAGGGGTCACAGGAAATTTACAAATATTTACAAATATTTTGATTTCAATACTTTTCTATCATTTATATACTGGGCGTCAAAATTAAGGGACCACTAAAATTTGCCGAAAATATGGGTCATTTTCAAATGACTATATTTCTGCGAAAAATAGTTATAAAAAATATTGTATACGACCATTTTGTAGCCTGAAGTTTCTAGTTTTTGAATCGGGAATTCAAATTTATTTTCATGTAGTTTGTTCCTTTTTTTTTAAAAGATGAAGCGCAGCAAGCGAATGTTAAAAGATGTTGGTCAACTTTGAGAGGATGCGTGGGCCAAATAAAATTTTTTCTGGTAATCCCAATGAAACACTTTTAGAGAGAAAATTTTTCTCTTTAATTTCGTTTTTTTAATTTTGTTATACAATTTTTATTGGCTGAGTTATTCGTGATCATATGAGAAAAGGCACTTTCCGCTTTGAGCGCCTGTAACTTGCGAACGCATGATTGTATAGAAAATTCTAACAGAATTTTGGAAAGCTGAGAGATTTCTCTTTAAAGGCCTTCAGTTGCCAATTTGTTCAAATTTTTCTTCGTCGTATACACATTGTATACATATTGCATAATTACCATTTTTCACAAAACACGATACCATTTCAACAAAAATCGTGGAATCTTCCATGTGTCCGCGATTTTTTCAAGTTAAAAGTACACGTAACCCCTGTTCCAAAGGCCGAACTGATCAGATTTTTTTACCCTATGCCCTCGATAGTGAAACTTGCGATATGGTCTGAAAAATTGGTGAATGATTCTTTTGCGGTACGTTTCCTCTTTAAAACGATTTCGCAGCGTTTGAACTGTTATGCTCTGTTTTTTTAGTTTCACTTCATTTTAGAAGAAAGGAGAGATTTCAGAAATTTAGCAAACACATTTCTAGCCAATCTTTTCAAAATGACAAAAAGTGCACAATGCGAAGTGATGAGAGAGTGCAGATGCTGTGTACATCTTACCCTTCCTTAGTTATTGTGATAGACGCACTCTTTTTTTTACCGAACTTAATTTGCTTTTTTTTTTACCGAACTTCTTCCTTTCCATTGCATCTCCTCGCCGTGTAATGAGATGAGTACAGTGGCATCTGCCAGCGAGATGGTGCGCAGTACTAACGTTACAAGTCAACGTACGAATAACCATCTAATGTAACCATTTATTACAGAAGAAAATCCTTTTATAAATACCTATTACTTTCGGACAAAGTATAAATTATAAATTTATTTTCACGTTTCAATCCCGCCTGCAATTACCAAAGGCTGGTCCAGGTGGCGGCCACTCTTTGTGTAACTAAATGCGAACAATAAATGTCGCGCCGTTATTAATCGCGTTTCAGTGACAAAACGGGTGCGCGTAACAAACGAGGACGCCATTTGCGGGTGTCAGATAACCATCGATGAATTCCAATTGAACAACCGTCCACCGAATCGCGGCGCACTTGCTTCGGGGGTCGATCGTTTCGATGATAAAAGAAACAAAGTGTCATGAGTCACTGGGGGTGCGATCGAACTTTCGGATTCAGATCCGATCAGATTAGACAGCGAACAATCCGGCAGATATTCCCGACTTGATCACGGAACGTAAATAAATATGGATCGAACCGATGAGTCAGAACCGGCAGAAAGGACAATGATAGAAATTGGTCAATTTTGGGCCACGTGAAAAGATTATACATATAAGATATGTGTCTACAGGTGATAAGGAGACCGAAATGCATAATTATTTATTTGAGACCTCATGGGATTTGCATATGTTTATCCTACCACTTTGAGGAACGCTGTTTCGAGAACAACACGTACAAAGTTTTACGTGAAAAAAATGATATATTTTTTTTCACTTACTGTTAATTTGTTAACCCAGGATTCTATATCAATCCTTTCGTTCCTTTGAAAAAATACCGTTGATATTCTTGCCATCGCACTGTGGTCCAGAATTGAAATTTAGCTGATCAGGCTTTTAAATAAATACCGTATTTAATAATTCTTGAAGTAATGAGTTTTATTTTCCCATTCAAGAAGGTTAAATATTTTCATAAGCGTGAACTTAATAAACTATTTACTTATAATGCTTAAGAAATCTATTAAGAATTCATCAAACGCTTAAAAACAAAGGGACAATACCTAAATGGTAATATTCAACACTAAACAATTACATTTTCGAAAAATTTGTTCTCATGTTTTAATACTCCGCCATATTGTTTCAGAACCTATCGAATTTGATTTCGATGTAATTAACCATGATTGCCAACTTAAAAATTGTACACTTTGTATGATTTTCATTCACTTTTGTTTTAAATTCTTTAAATAGCTAAATTTCAATACTGGGCCACTGTGTATCGTTGAGAATCGAAAACTAAGCCTATTATAAACAGCCGAATGAAGACGATTTTGTGAGTACGGAGTGGCCAATTCAATCCATGCATCCGTCGTTAGTCAAATCGTCGCCGAGTTCTTAATTGTTCTGACTCCATTTTTCAAAAAAATTTAGTTTATCAATCTACGTGCGTCTCATTGGTCCAAAAAATACAAATTCACCATAATATAAAGAAAATTCAACCTAGAAGACAACAAATATTCTTTAAACACTAGAACTTCCAGCATCGAACGAGTACTAAATTACATTGTATAATACAATTACATACATAACATTCAGTATAATTTAGTATAATATAGTGTAACATAAAATGTATTGTGTATTAGAAGGCAAAACAAATTCCACCAAAAGAAACATTTTAAATTCAGTAATCGTGAACTAAGAAATCTGCAATCTTGTGTTTGATTGTTTAACTACTTTCCTGCTTCTATAGTATCAAATTTCGTAAACTTTAAACTCAGTTTTCTCAGTTTAGAAACTAGTGGAGATAGAACACTTAAAAACTAGAGGGATGAACCGACTATAACTACGAGAATGATTCGAACATCAAAAAATTCATTTAAATGCGCATTCTATAACGGTTGAAGATCTAAATAATAAAATTGAAAAAAAATTTATGTTTTCAAAATATGTAGACCGGAACCTCCATTTAAAGTTCATTTTCAACCAGAAGGTAGTATTTTCAGCTTCTTGTAGAAATTTTCCAACAAACATTGTCTTCGCAAGGAAAATCCTGTGACTGCCGAGCTCGATTCGCGGAATCCTATTACGAGCGAAAAAGTTTCACGAAACTGTGGAGTGACTGATCCCATAAACGTTACGGCGGGGCCAGGTTAGGTGTAATTGAGATCGGTCAATTTTCCATGAACACGGGAGCCCAACGGGATAAGTTCGTATTGCGGCAGAAAAATCTTTACTGGAATGTAACATTTCCCATCGTTGATTGGATGAGACCGTTGCTTCATCGAGCGGACAATTTCCCGCGATCGCATTTTGAATTCCATCGGATTTTCTGTTCCATCGTGTCGAACGATTCGGATGGTAAATTATTATCGGCCATGATTTCCTTTCGGATTCCCTATTCCCGGTCCTTATTCCAGTTATCATTTTAGCCAAGAGACAGATTTCTCCTATTCGTACTTTTAACGAATTATAATACTATTGGTTTAAATTTTTATTTGAAGTTTGTAGCAGGAAGAGTGTTTGTAAGGATGATGAAAGTATATAATAGTTAGAATATGTTATCCAATTCACGTGATAATGATGTTTATCCAAGATAAAGTTGGGCATAATTTTATTCAAATAATACATAGTGAAAAGCAGCAGTGAAAAAGGTCGTACGTAATCAGACATACTTTATTTCGTTTTTAAATCATAAAACGTGGAAAATATATGCGGTTATTTAATAGTGGTTGTTGGTCTTGATTTTAATTATACTGTGACATTAATTTTACGCATAAATTTGTAACGGTACTTAAATAATCCAACCTCTTTGTAATGTACGTGTCACCCATATTTGGGCGACGTGACAGTCAAAGTGTTAAAAGCGTAAAGCTGCGTCTGCACTATACATTAAAACAGTGTTACATAACAAATTGGTATACAACTTAGCTATACAATATGTTTTTATAATTTGTTACGAGATTATACCTTTTGCACAAGCTTGTAACAAGTTTGTATAACATTTCGCATCTCATTATTAATAATGGCGTCATATTTAATGGATAGCATGTAACGTGCTATACAACACAAAAAGTGTTATGTAACATCATACTAAGAAGTTTTATAACGTTGCTATACAACGTGTTATGCTATTATAGCGTAGACGCAGTCTGATCCTGACTAATTGTTTGCCAAGTGTCTACTCTTTCAAGAAGAAGTATTATTTGGTTCTAAAAATCGAAATTTGCACGTTTAATCAATTAAAAATGACGTATGTAGTCCTTTTTATTTTTCATTCCTTACTTGAAACTCTTTATCCAGATAATGAATTAACCCATCTTCGACACAAGATTCTATTAGCGTGAAAACTTTGTTGGATAATGGGATAATTTAATATTCGCGATAACAAATATACGTGATCGGTTTGGAGAAGTTGTTATATCAATCCCAGTCTGTGGTAAATTGCAAATTTATTAAAATAATTGAATTACACATACATACATATACATAATCAAGTAATATAACAAGTACAAGTAGTTTAAATTGTTAATCTAATGACATTTTTTGGAATTATATCTATTGAATTTATATGTATACAAATACTATATTACTTGAAAACACATCTGGTATAGACCAATCATTATGTATTCCATTAAATGATTATTAAATTATAATTCGAAATTATTATTAGTCTACTGTTCTAGCGCAATAGGAATCAAAGCTTTCGCACTGACCCAATATTTACCTCGCCCCTATTTTAATATTTCACTAGTTCACAATGCCGTATTAACCCTACGTTGTCACGCGCGCAAGTAAAATTGACGTAGTAAACTATGTTTGAGGCATCATTGAAAATGGTACTACTGTCGCTATGTAGTAATAATTTCAGGTATCTCAAAAACTTTTTTTTCAGAATTTTGCTTTCTTTCAACCATTTTGTTACACATGATAAATCTTTCAATGTTAATTTTTAACCATGGAAATATAATCTAAATATTAAAACTTCAGTTCAGAATATTTTTGCGACTCTATTTAACAAATAGTTTTTAGACAATAGACGATTGAACATTGATTTGGGTCCATCGACTAAGTGTCAAGCTCGTTCGAAAGTTAAATAATAATATATAAAAATGTAAATAATTTCGAATCACAAAAGACAAGAATTATCATTTACTCATTCTATAAGCAAAGTTGAAAGGAAAGGCTATCACAATTCCTCTGCAATTCTCCCACTTCAAAAAACAAAAAGAATGGAACAATAAAATCACTGACGATTAGATAAGAGAACGAGACGTATCATTTTCATTAGAAATAAGTTTTCCCTCAATGGAACGAGGTTCATCTATCACGGAAATCGGTCCGTATCGCTAATTCCGGTTTTTCTTTATCTGGATCCCTGGGTCGCGTTCGCAGAAACTGTCTTCGGGACGTGGGCGATAAGGCGAAACGGCGTTTCCGTGACCGCGCGAATGGAGAGATTTCGCGGTTAACGAACCCACGGCGAAATCCAAGAGATAACGAGACGGGGGGGGGGGGTTGGCGATGGAAACGGTCCCACGGGATAAGGTGGCTCGTTGTCCCGTCTCCCGCAACAATAAACCGTCACCGAAACGGCGGCGGATCCCGCGTATCTGCATCCCTCCACCCCCTTTTTCGACGACCGTTACTCTGCCCCGCAATTTTCCAACGGCGGGGGGAGGGGGGGGGGGCAGGTAACACCAGACCTCGTCATCGACGTTTCGCTACGTCGAAATTCGAGGATTCGACAAATTTGTCGGTTGCATTCCGTGGTGACGCTGTTGTCATTCTGGTGGAATGCCATTACACGTAAGAAAACTAAACGTTTTAAAATATAATAAAACACAGGCAACCTTTAGGACAAAATGTTTTATATTATTGAAAATATATTCGTTCTGTGGGGATACAGCGATTTGCAGGGTCAAGCAATACAGGGTGTCCCAAAATAGCTTCGACTCCCGGCAATGAGGGAAACCTGGGGTGATTTGAAACAACTTTTTCCTTAGCAAAAATGTTATCCGAGGCTTTGTTAACCAATTGCAACACGTAGCCAACGCTACCGCGGAGGCTCGGCCGGCAGACTTGCACTTTGATTGGTCGGGGTTTTCCGTTAATATCACGTTAACAAAGCCTTGGCTAACATTTTTGCGAAGGAAAAAGTTGTTTTAAATCACCCCAGGATCCCCTCATTTCCGGGAGTCGAATTTATTTTGGGATACCCTGTATATCAAATGACTGGTCTATGTCCTTTTGTGGATTGTGTTTAAGAATTCTCGTTTATCCAAAAAGTAACCGAACTTCTTCAATAGAACAAAACAGCTTTTGGAAAAAAATGTTTTAGCTTGGGTGAAGTAGGTACATGTCTTCTGTGGTGATACGATTGCAGGACCACGCAATGTACCAAATGACTGATGTATGTCCTTTTGCGGAATATCTTTGAGAATCTTCATCGCGGCGTTTTGAATGTCTGGGATATGTTATCGTAATTCGTTTCAAGCGTATTTTAAGCCGCGGAAATAAAAAATAATTCAGTAATCAAAAGTAAGACAATGACAATCGGTTTTATATCATTACGGGCAGCTTTAATGATCAACTCGGTGAAAAACTTTAGTCATCAGTCAATGTGTGAGGAACAAACCGCGCACAAACTTTGCGAAGTTTAAATGCTCGGTCAAAATACGATAAATCGTGTCTTTTGATAATTCTAGCTTATTTTTCAATAATCGTATCGAAGATTTTTAGCTGAATTTTGTTTGCTTTACATACTTTTTCAATGTTTCCTTTTCTTGGCCCCAAACAACTTGCCCGATCATTGTCGTTATTGTCTTCTTAACTCAATTCATATTGTTTAATCCAGTTGTAGACTCATGCACGAGACAAACAATTATTACTAGACTGCGGATTTTTATACACAATGGTATCTTCTAAAGCAATTCATACAGAAAGAAGCAAATGTAGGAAATTCTTTCTTTCTTCAAGTATCATATTCGGTTCCGAATAAACCAATAAACTTATTGGATCTGATGAAAGTTTTGTCCTTTATTGTATTTTACAAGCACTTATAGGTTATCAATGCATAAAATCCGCAATCTAATTATTACCATACGCTGTTTGCATGAATTGCAAAACGTACTGTCACTTTGGGTGCTATAACTCGGCGTCTAATGATCCAAATGCCATAATACTTTGACACTATATCTATCAAGGATGTATTTTTTTTTCTATTTCTAAAGAGTTCGGTTATTTTGGTGACAGACCGTGCATTTCCGCGTATACTAAAGTTTTGACCTAATATTTTTTATGATCTAAATTACTTCTATCTATGATATAAAATCGTTTGAAGGAACTTTAGTGATTACATGAACAAAGAATGATAATTTGTTCTTAGAATGCATAACAATCACTGAAAAGTCTTAAAACGTTTTATAATAAGTGCACTCTTAAAGCCTTGCTCGTGGAGGAGTAATATGATTACCTACTGGAAACTTATTCTCAATGAAAGCCTTTTAACGTTAGAACGTACATCTCTATTTTCAGCGCTATTAAGGTCATTGAAGTGCAACTTTGGAAAAAAAAGTATGTTCTATTTCATTCGACAGAACAAAGAGTATTTAATCGCACTGAAAGTTTTTTTCACATAAAAAATAGAAAAGCAATTCACATTACTCTTACAAATGAGAGGATTATATTTTAACCAAATAATTCACTGCACCCCTAAACCTGTATACACACACCAAGATAAATTAAGACCAAATGTATTTAATCAGCGACTGTGTAATCGTTCAGTGAATGTGCAATCGTTTCAATAAAACGAAGGACACCTACATTACCTTCATACTCTAAAAGAAAACATGAAAAGGGCACATGAAATCGTTTCATTAATTATATATAAATACGAGTAAAAGATATAATGTTCATAAACACTGTTTCATTCCTTAGTTTTCGTCAGTAAGTGTATGTAAAAACTTATACCGTCTATCTGTCCTCATGTCACTAACATAATACAATTACGCGCAGAAATAAATTACGACAAGAAAGTGTTTACATCAAAGCAACGAATATTGAAGTTACGGAAAAAATAATTCTCAAAGTTATACGATCTAAACTGTACAGTTAATCATTTTCGAAACCGTAATTATATACTAAAGTTTTCCAACCAAACTTTTCCTAAAACCAGACAATCGCTTGCTTTAGAATGAAACATAACGCTCCCCCTAAACTGTTCGAATTTAGGAACCCATGGTAAACGTTATATTGCTGTGAAACGAGATATTTTTGCCTCTCTTTTGTCATCTATTGAAGATTCGCTGCGTGTGCACCATTTATTTTAGCACCATTTTTGCGAAATACTGTATTAACCTTTAGGCTGCCAGAAGTATCCGTTTCGGGAACTTAAGTTAATTTATACTTAAGCGACTATTAATAAACATTGAACGATAAATATATGTTGTATGTGTGCATGAGTGTATGTATATGCATTAACACAATGCTTTGAGATTTATTATTAGGAAGAAACATTACCATGAAACAGGAATACAATTACAAAAACCATGTGAACAAATAATACTGAACTAAAAGAAGTAACTAGAAACCAAAAATAAAAAAGTTTGATTTAAATTTTCCACGTCCTTAGCTATGGGTAATGCTAAAGGAAGTATATTATTTTTATTTGCTGTATGTTTATTTGTTCATGCACTTCTAGATTGGCAAGACGGTTTAGTAGTCTACAGAAATTTTAAATCTAATTTCCGAATCGATATCATTGATATCAAAAACCACCAGAAATATTTCAAATAGAAAATTGAGCAATTTTTAAATTTTACTACCATACCCTGTCCGAACTATCCCTTTTGGAACATCGACAAAACTCGACATTCAGCAGAGTGCATGTGTTGTATATTGTATACATAAATTTTTGACGAGAAATATCACTTTTTTATGACAAAATGACTAAATACGGCTGGTCGTGAATTTACTTTCCACCACGACTGTACCACCAAAACCTTGCATTCCACAATGAACCGTATAACAGGAATTCCGAACACGCCGATGATACAACAAAATAATTCTAAGCATACCATCTACTCATCCACTCCCACGTACATCGCGTCTAATCAAATTACAAATTAATCGACGCCCCTTCAGATTCACCCCCGCCCACCAAAATAACACGCTGCTTATCGTGCCCATAATTGTTTCCTTCACGCAACTCCGTACGGTTAAAGAACATCGTATTCAATTACCGCTAATAAGCAACCGTGCACCCCTGCCGCGTCGTTCAAGACACCCAGCCGACAATTACGTCCGGCAATAAAGTCGTTCAGGGTGAGGTGGGGGTGATGGTGGCCTCCCTCGTGAGAAATTAATACGGAATTCACGACAACCGAAGCGGGTAACGACGACCACGTAGGCCCGATTTCCTTGACGTTTCATCGTTCCTACCCCCCTACGAAAAAGGGAGGGGACAAGGGGACAAGAAGCACACGACTTTTCGCGTTTTCCCTCGGTGATCGTTCCGGAGGGTTCCTGGGAGAGGGGGTATGAGGGAGCGCGCTTGGTTTCCTTGGTGACCGAAGGGAACGCAACAGCGAACCGCACGGTTTATATCAGCCATCCTTTTCCTCCTTCTCCCTTTTCGAATACCGGCTGTTTGTATTTCATATTGATAGAGTATTGATACAGCCCTTCCTGTAACCCCTCTGTTCGACAAACCTACCCCCCTCCACTCCCCTGTCACGGACACGCAGCTATACGCCCCTGGCTGCTATATGGAACGCAAATGAGCACGCCCGTGAGTTACCATTTCGGCCGAGTCACGTGTTTACTTTGTTCCGCATTGTTGCACCTCGCTAATGGCCGGCGCAAGCGTTTTCCACGGGACATACGCAGCGCCGGCAACCCTTGCACGATTATGAGTGTATCAAGGTCTGAAAGGTCGTTATAACTTGCAAAATGGACGGATCTCTTTTTAGAGGGTGGCGAGGAGGAATAGGATCGTCAGTGGAAGAGGTGTAATGTGGAAGAGATGGGGGTGTGTGATGGAATGAGTGCAAGGGTGGACCGCCTGAGATGGAACGGTTGGAATAGGTTTTCTCTTTTGAAGGTGTGGGCAGGCATTGTACATATTTTCTTTCTTTCCTTTTAATGCAGTTATTTGATTTTAAACTGATAAAATCAACATATGTAATTCATTCATTGTGAATATGTGAATTAATCAATCACCATACGTTAACAATAAAAATGAACAAAACTATGTATCTATCTTTGTATCTATCTATCTTTTCTTAGTTGTGAAATAGGTAATAGATTCCACAATTACAGCCCTCAATGTGATAGAAAGTCTACAAATAGGCTCTACCTTCATCATCATAAGTTACCCAAATTTACGTAAATAAATTCGACCGTTTGAAGAAGAACTAAGATCGTATATCAAGAATAAAGGTATATGTACTCGGAAGACGAATAATGGGAGACACACAAGTAACTCATAATTATAGAATAAATGAGGCAAATTCACCTTAGTGCAAAATATACGAAACTCAACTCACGATAGTAGATATATGCAGACATTAATAGAGTGCGAAATATTTGAGAAACTGAGTTTGACCATACGAAACAAAAACCTGATTATATTACCAACTTCGCTTACAATCTCCAAGAATATATACAGGGTGAGACACCTAATTTGATCATCTCAAATAGCTTCTGAATTATGCGTTGTACAAAAAATTGTTTCTACAGATTAACATAGTATCAAAGGGGACATCGTGGGTGTACAGAACTCCTTTATAAGTGGAGGTGTTTAGGAAATTTGGTAGTCGACTTTGTTTTTTTAAATGGAATACCCTATCTTCTGTACTATACATATACATATAGATAGATAGTGAATAGTGTAGTATATTGTTAAAAAGTAAGAGAAAACGAAAATTACAGTGAATAAGCCAAGGTCAGGTCGGCCGAAGATATTTACACTTAGGAAACGTCAGAGTATTATTAAAGAAGCTACAAAATATCCATGTGTAAGTGCTCGAACACTATGCAATGGTGTCGCGTCAAAAACAGGGAAGATGTGTGTCCCCAAACTATTACAAACGTTTTTCATTCTACTGAAATATATGACAGAGTAAAACGGCTAGGTTTCGCTGAAATCTACTTAAATGAACTGATCGAATTTTGGAAACGTGTTATCTTCTCAGACGAAAGTAAGTTCAATATTTTTGGCTCGGATGGGAAGAAATTCGTCTGGAGAAAACCCAATACTGAACTTCAACAAAAAAATCTTAAAGCAACTGTTAAGCATGGCGGTGGACACGTGATGCTATGGGGCTGTTTGGCGTACAATGGTGTTGGAAATATTGCATTTATAGAGGGAACAATAAATGCCGAGAAGTACATCCAGGTGTTGCGTAATAATTTACATGAAAGTGCAGTGAAATTAGATCAAAATGAAACTTATTATTTCCAACAAAACAACGATCCAAAGTACACCGCTAAAAAAAACGAGAGAATGGTTGTTGTACAAAAATACCCAAACAATTAATTACACCACCACAATCTCCTGATATTAATCTTATAGAAAATTTATGGCACCTGTTTGATATAGAAGTAAGAAGAAGAAAAATATCTAGTAAGACTGATTTACAACGCGTAAAATAACCCAAAAACTGGTAGAATCTATGCCACGCAGGCTACAAGCCATTATTGAAGCAAAAGGGATGCATACAAGATATTAATTATAATGTGCAACTTAAATAATCATAAACGTACTACAATAATTGTAAGTGTACAAATACTTTCTTGACCCACTGTATATTTTATGTTATTCATTATTTTTGTTTTATGTCTTTGTAATATCTAATCAAGAAGGTAAAAACATTCCACTGAAGAGAATGATGAATCACCAATGTGGTCTGTGACGAATGGTTTAGAAACTATACGGCGACAGCGAACGTGTTAAACAAAATGTAACAAAATGAAATACAACAGGACTTCGATTATATGAACCTGCCGGGGAACAAGTTTGTTCATATAACCAGGTCGTACATAATAATACAAATCCAGCTATTTCTTCCCAACACCTATGATTTTACGCTCGACTGGAGCTCAGAGTTGAATTATTCAGACACTATACTACATAACAAGGAATATCACTCAAGTGTAACACGCCGATTTTAATACCGTTTGGTACAGAGACGGTATTTTGAAAAATATTTTACACGTATTTTTTTATGCCTGCTGACATTCACATCTAGGAGGTGATAACAGCTCTCAATATCACGAGAGAAAAATACATTTCCCTTAATATCTCGCAAACTATTCGACTTGGAAAAGATATTTGTTAACAAAACTTTTGTGACTTTTAATAATAAAAGCAACTGTTTAAGTGGTTTTCGAAATACAAACTCGTTTAAACAATTATGTTTTATTTTTCAGTATTTCGAAAAACTACTCAAGCAAATATTTTTATTATTAAAAATCATACCATTTTGCTGAACAAATATCTTTTCTAAGTCGAATAGTTTGCGAGACATTAAGAAAAATGTACCTTCCACTCACGACAGAGGGCTGTTTTTACCCCCTAGCTGAGAATGTCAGTAGCTACGAACAAAATACGTGCTAAATATTTTTCAAAATACTATCTCTGTATTAAACGGCATCAAAATCAGCGTGTTACACTTGAGTGATGTCCCTTGTAAGATATCCTTCATATAAACGGAGTTCCACTGTAAATCTTTAATAAGCAACAGTAGTTGACACGACTGTAAATAGACTTATATAAACAGAGAAGAACTAAGGTTACTTATTGTTAGTCTTTGTTTAATGCGACCTTTCGGATGTGTACTCACCGGATGTCCGACGAGGCTTTGCCAGGAGAACTCGAGGTCCGCAACGGACGCTGCCACTGGAACGACGAAGTTCATTGCGTATGTATTGACCACCCCCTCCTTGACATAGTACAGCTCAGCGTCGAGTCCTGGAAAATAGAACGGGAACGTAAAGCAATCGGTCCATCAATTATGAAAAAGCCGTACCGTCCAGCCGGACAACGACCAGGTAGAACACATTTCCCTCCTGCTAGTCTTTGTGAATCGACTGAATAAAGCCACGTCACGGGCGACGCTTTCCTCGCGAATCAAGGACGTTGACCGGGACTTCGTTTAAGAAACATGAGCGATGGAAGGCACCGAGCTTTCTAAAGCAATTGTTCTACGTAATAATAGTACAATTGTCATTCTCGTTAGAATGAAAAACATTGTTTTGTTTATTTAATAGACGTTCTGAGATTATTTGTTCCAGTAACGAAAACGTGAAAATATGATTGTATGGAAATTGTTAGTGAATCTGAATTAAGAACATTTTCTTTTAACACGTTGACTGCCACAGTGAAACAGGCCGTACGTAACCAGACACAGTCTACTTCGTTTTTTACGTGAAAAATCTTGAATCTATATGCGTTTAATTAATAGAGGCTGATAGTTTGTTCTAATTATACTGCGATGTCAATTTTACGCAAAATTTTATAACGGTATTTGAATAATCCAGCCTGTTTGTAATGTACGTATCAGCCATGTTTGGGTGATGTGATAGTAAAAGTGTTAATGATACTTATTAACACCATATAAATTATAGTATCGTATAAATTTGAAAGATTAATTTATGAGAGTGACGTAAATC
The DNA here is from genome assembly GCF_001272555.1 of Dufourea novaeangliae. NCBI lineage: Eukaryota > Metazoa > Arthropoda > Insecta > Hymenoptera > Halictidae > Dufourea > Dufourea novaeangliae. The sequence goes on along the minus strand of NW_015373900.1, from coordinate 3,891,851 downwards.
CTTTTAATAAAAATTGTGGTAAAAAGTAGCGACGGTTGAGGCGTCCAGTTCAAAAGGGAGCTATGCCACAAATTGTTAATAAATAGGATTTTTATTCATTCTGGCACCTCCTGATGTCTGGTTATTATCCCTTAATTTATAATGATTATATATGTATATACATTGTATATATTATGATGGAGACTACTTTTCATAAAAGCCTTAATATCTCACAACGCTATTACTGCGGCATCACCATATTCTTGCGCTAGACCCCTCAGTTTATCTTCCTCAGTTAGTCTATATTAATTTTATCACTACAACTTTTTGAAATACATATTTTAAGAAATATTGCCATGTATCCACTTTTTCTTGAAATGTTTTCTTTATACTAAAAAAATTTGTGACGGTAATAAAAGAATTCAAAAGTTATACTAATTCAATAATATTTGTTATTCAATTTTCTTCAAGTATTTCGGTTTTGTATAATTAGAGTAATCGTAATTGTATCGTAACTAAAAGTATTAATGACTTTTGAAGTAAATAAAGTAATAAAAACATTAGCAGGTAAAACATTTTTGTTAATTTTTTGAAATATTTAATCTAGATTTAAGTATATGTATTTAAATTATTTTATATTTTGTGAAAGAAGTTTCAGAAATTGTTTTTTGTCAGGCTTCATGTGCGTGCATAAATTATTATAGATTATAATTATTAATGCAAGTCAAACTGAAGTGATTATTAGGCTAGCGGCTCTAAAATATTGGGAAGAACATGAAATCAGGTGTTAGGTAGTCCAGAACATAACTTCGAGGGACTGGTTCGGGTATATTATCCTAAGAAGTTTAGTTTAGTACTTTGCTGGTGTAATACATATACTCTCTGTTAGTCTTCCGGGAATTTGTTTACTTTTAGGAGAGTTGACAATAATATGTACATAAGAGAGGCGTTAGGTGTGTATGTAACCACATATGTAGGATTCTCGAGGAATGGGGTGATTGATTTTAGACGCTTTACTTATTATATTAGTGTATTTTAGTTAGTAGGTTAATAGGTTAACAGGTTTAAACGCTCGCTCTCCCAAAACGCACCGTGATGCACTTTCTTTCCAACCGGCCGCGACTGACTGCCCCGTCGAACTTCCACGCCTCATATACATACTCTTTCACCCCCTTGCATTCGTCTCGCTTGCACTCTGTATCTCGCATCCATAGCTTACATTCGTAAAAACATACACTTCCCTATCGCTCAATTCTAAACACTCTTCGTTCACATCTTCCCAGTCACTCGAGTTCCCCAAACATACCGGCGCCGGTCCGTCGCAACATGATCCGGTCGCCTGCACGCACGCACGCACGCACAACGAACCATTCATCCCACACATCTTAGGGACAAATTTAGTTGAAAGTGAATGTAAAATAGAATAATAAAAGTCTCAGTAAACAAAAGACATATTTTACATTTCCTTATTCTGTTCATGCTCTGTTACATATTTTCATTTTATCCATAATTATTTCACAATTGTTATAATAAAATAATATACAATTTAATAATTTATATAAATATAACGTAATATATTTTAATTTACGTTTTAATTTTTCTGTTTCTTCAATGTATGTTTTGTATTACTAAATTAACTGTAGATGTTTACGCAAATTACATTTTCATAAGATTCTAAACTCTATACACGTGTTCATAAAAATACAAGTATTACATTCATGTCGTATTCAATGCATAATTATTATATTGAATTTGAAGATGATTCTTCAAAAAAACTTTCAGCTGTTATTTTTCCGTCAAATATCATCTATAAATACTATTTCCTAACAGAAACTTAAATGCATCTTTATGAAGTTTATTTATGAATTTGGCTTCAGTGTCTATTCTTCAATGCAGGTGAAAGAAATGTTGAAATTTAACTGACATTAAGTCTCTATATTAATTAATGTTAATATTCAATATAATTGGCTTTATGATTGTGTTAAATAGAACCTTGAAACGAGTAGAGTCACTGTGTAATTTTACAACAAAGAAATGAGCTATGTTAATAATTTCCATTCATAAAGTAAAGTCAAATGTACCTATCAGTAATATCATTCATTACACGTAACATTACCTAATACTACACAATAAATGTACCCACCAAATCATCGCGTGCACATTTAATCCTTTCCGATCTGAATTATTTTTTGCATACAGTTATTTCTTGGATATCAGGACAACAGGAATACTTAAAAGAGAAATGAACGAAAGAATTGTTTATAAACAAAAAGAAATATTCACTAAACAATTCCTAAATATTATTTTCAAGAATGTGTCCATGTAACGGCACCAGAATTAAACAATTCGATACGATGCAATATTGAATTTTCAGTTTCATAATACGAGTTACAAATGCTAAGTAAATTAATGATTCTAAATAGAATGCAACGGTCGGGAAGGGTTAATTTCCCAGCACAGATCCAACGCCGACAACGCGCCAATAAATTAATTTCTGTCCGTCTCTAAACCAGACAACAGGCTAAATTTTCAAACATACTTCCTGTCCCCGAGAAAATCGATTCCGAATCAACCGCACAGTTGCGCCCGTCCGCAGACTTCAATTACAAGTCGTCCTTCAGAACCTGGCTACGTTAATCTACCTATCCCCCCATCGTCGTCGGCGATACGATTAATTATAATCAAACAGTGTCGACATTTAATTACAAAAACAGAGACAGAATACTTCGTCCGCCGCCTCGATTTTTACTTTTCCAGCCCACTAATAATCCGAACCCCGGAATACGAACTTCCACTTAATCCACGGCACCATTTTATCCCTAATCCGTGCCCGGAGGATTCTTCTTGGCGAACACCCCCAGGAAACCCCCCTCTGATACGGTCACTTCGCCAGCAATCCGCCCTCACCCTTCCCCAAGCGAGGAGTTATCCAACGATTACTGTCGCTACGAGCCCCGATAAGATCGTATCTCGGGGGTATACGCCGCGGAATAACCGTGGGTATTTCACGAAACGGATCTTGTAACGCGAATCCACGGGGATATCCCGCCCGTCTCCTAGCTGGCCTTGCTGCTTTTATTTCCTTTCTCCCACGATCCTCCTGCTCCACCTCTGGTTCTACTCGCGTGTCCCCTGGATCATGATCTACGAATGCCAGTGGAAAGGCTGGGGTCGCGAGCCGGCGGGCCCGACACACACGTTTCACGGAAAATCTCGTAGACGGGAGGTCTAGAGTACGAGATCTGAATTTCCTCGAGCGATCGGTGCGTCATCCGTCTGGCTTCACGTATGACTACGCAATTCGATATCACGCTCGCGACAAGCCCCCGACTCTGTGTGTCCCACCCACCTAACCCACCCCCTGTCTATCCCAAGATGTACGTGCATGCTGCATCCCGTATATAGGCGCGGGTAGACAGTTACATTTACCTGGGGTATCAAGCGGGTGTCTATTCGAGCGTGTACGGGACGGGCAATCGGTTATGGTTATGAGGATTTTACGTGGGTTCTGATAGCAAAATGTCTATCAGGTATCCTGAGATATAAGTAAAGACCATTTAAGGTAGATTGAAGAAGGATAGGCATTTAGAGAGCAGGTTATCGGCTATGGGATATGAAGATTTTACTTTAGTTTTGATGATAAAGTATCTGGCAAATACCATTAACTATTAATAAATATTATTGTATTTTGGGGGAGATTGAAAATGAATTTAAAATAGATGACGGAACATTTTGGTAACAAAATATCTGACAGGTATATGGAAGTATCAATAAAGACTATTCGGGGTAGACCGAAATGGGAAAGGCATTTAGAGAGCGGGCTATCAGTTATGGATATGAAAATTCTACTTTAGTTCTGATAACAATATGTTTGACGGATATCATTAAATGTTAATAAGTACCTACTATTTGGCATAGGCTGGAAAGGAAAGAACAATAGAGGGCTGATCATCGGTTGTAGATGTAAAGATTCAACTTTAGTTTAAATAACAAAGTATCTTGGCAGCTACCATTAAGTATTAATAAATACAATTTGGGGTAGATTGAGAAAGGATAGACTTTAGAGGATGGACCATTTTGGTAACGATATATGTGACAGGTATCTTTAAATATTAATAGGGATCATTTAGGGCAGACTGTTATCAAGATTTTACTTTAGTTTTGACAGCAATATGTACGACAGCTGTCATAAAATGTTAATGAATACTGTTTTGAATAGGCTGAAAAGGGTTAGACAATATGTCGAAGATAGACCATTTTGATAACAATACGTCTGACAGGTGTCTTCAAATATTAATAAAGACTATTCGGTGTAGATTGAAAAAGGACAGGCAAAAGAGTGCGGATCACTGGTCATTAAGATATTCAGATATTACTTTTCTCATTTACAGAAATATGATATAATGTACCATCCATCTAATTAACTGAACTATTTATTTTGAGAATTGGATTAATAAAGTACTTCGATAGAAAAAATATAAATCTATCTATAGTTACAATACATTCTTTTTGCTATTGTTTCATTAAAAGAAATTAAATAATTCAAAGTAAGCGTTAGTTAAGTTTCGTTACACAACATATGACCTTCATAAGTTTAAAAAAATACTTTACTAAAGAAACTTCGTATTTAAAGTTACACAGTTTCAGTTAGGTTCTGTCGCATAAATTACATAATATTAAAAAAAAAATTTATTTTGAAACATCAAGCCAGTGAAGAATAACTTGTTTTCACACGAGGTTTGTGTAAACACGAGGACGAGAGTCGCGTTAAGGTGTTTCTAAGGGTAGGAAATATTCCGAATCTGGAATACGTATGCAGCTCGGGAGAAAGGGGTAAAAGAAGGAGTGACAGAGAGACACGATTCTGAAATCTGGCCGATGTAAAGCACGTCGTGAATAGAGTGTCTTTCCTGGGAATATAAATCGCCCAGTGATATTTCCCGAGGAACAGTCGTCCTATCGGGTACGTTCCGGTACCAGGGTAATTTCAAGCAGTTTAAATATGAGTGGTCATATTAAGGACCGAGACGTGGATTGGATATATCGTACGGACGTGATCAGCCATTTTTGATATTAACGATTCATACGTTGTTCGTGGATAATGTACCTATTTAAAATTATTTTGCTCGTCTGTGGTTTGCAATGCTTGGAATTATAACCGGAAAATTTAATAAAAATTCTATCTAAACTTGACAAAGCACTTATTTAGTTAATTAATAATTGATAGAAAATTTCAAATGTAATTTTAAATTCACGTATTTTTTTAACTGATATTATTCAAATAAAATTATAAATTAATCATTTCATACATGCTACTTGGAAAGAAATCAATTTTCTAATTTATGCTTGACAGAAGTAATAAATAATTTGTCTATATCGGGGACACATACAGTGGCTGCACAAAATTCTTCCAGTTTTACCATTTTCTACATTATCAAAAAAATGTAACATACTCATTAATCAATGGTGAAACGAATATATCTATGATATACAGAGTTGGATGTAATTATGAAGTACCATAATAGTTGATCAGAAACTATAACTACATATTTCTGTTATTACAAATGTTGATCTTATTTTAGTAAAAATTTATTTATACAATTAAATTAACAATTTTTCGATCTCAATACAAAATATGTAATTTCCTGTATATGATGTACGATATCAAACAAAAATACTACATCGTATTTACGTAAGAATAGGAATTTATAGTAAAAGGAATCCGATTGAAATTCTTACATAACTTGCTCTTCAATCTCAACACCGGGCTCGGGATACGAAATACCTTTGTTAAATTTATAACACGGCATTCAATATTAGTTCCGCGTTTTCAGAATGTGTGCACCCGTGAAATGTTAGTAGACGAAGTTAAGGGCGGGCGGCGTGCAGCATAGCCGAGGGTGAGCGTGGTAGAAGATTAAGTAACTTCTTACTCGGTCCTCTTCCGAACGAAAGATCAACAGGAAGCAGAGAAACTGATAATGACAGTTTGTCGAGTATCAAGCAGAGCATCAACCCAAACGAAGTATTCCCCACGTAAATACTTTGTTCCGCGATGACGAGTTCGATTAATGAAATGAAGGCATCAGCTCAATGGACGTCGTAATATAAAAAATACAATATTATTTTTAATATATTGTAAATAGTACTCAGAAGATGATGAAAAATATAAACTTGCAAAATAAATTCTTTCAATCCATTAATAAGTTTCCCCATAAACGCGACAGCTTGCAATAAGTTACCACGCCATTCATTTTTTCATCGTTCTGTATATTATTAGCTTCTTTAAAGCAAGAATAATGTTTATTTAATACAAAGAACTATATGTTTCAAACAATTGGGTCTGCTATTATTGTAAAATGTGAAATGTACGAATAAATAATCCACCATACCTAGTTCAACTCAACCGCTGTTTTTCAAAAAATCAGGAATGCATGGCCACTTTAGTAATATTTCTTCCCGTTTTTCGAAGCTCTTTACCATTTTTATAGATCATAAGGCCAGAAAGATGTTTTGAATTTAAACTGTCACCAGTTTATTAAATAGAAATAGTGGACTACTTACTGGTGCACCTAATATATCAAATTTCTTTCATTTTATTATAGCTTGTTGAAGATTAGATTTCGCAAAATTACAATAATGTTGATGCATGTATGTAAACTATACAGAATGACAACACTCTACAGATATAAATGGTAATCGGCCATTTACTTTCCAGTAATCAACACACTACAACTCTGAGTCCATTAACACCGCTTGATCCAAGGCTTCGTTATGTGCGCAACGCAACCTAAGTACCCGAAAAATATATTTCAGTTAATATAAACAAAAAATTGAAGTAAATTTAAAATTATATGTAAATACGTCCTGACAGAATGTTATCCGCAATAGTCGTTCAGTTTTAGAGTACTCCGCACTCACGTTGACAATTGAGAATAGATCTTCGAAACTACTCTCACACACTTCAGCCATATCCTCCGCAAAGCCTCCAACACTTTCAAGTCTTATCACGTACTCACCTCCCTCATCTATTCGTCACTCACTCCACATACAAATATTTTGCAGTCCCTTAGATTTTCCACTTCTTCCGCAGTCAAATATGCTTCACACAAAACTGAGAAACGTACCTCACCTTGAACCATTCGCAACTGTGTGATCCTTCATAATTCCTGCGCTACCTCGCCATCCTCTCTCCTACTCCCGAAGACCTTTTACTTTTCCGTTGCCACTGGTGATTACTTTTTCCTTTTTCAATGAATCGTTATTTGTTGTCAAGTATTTTTTCTATCAACCTAACTACTCACACAAGGTTAATACTGCGTGTGAGGTCGTGAAGCTCTGAGGCAAACGCACTGAGGGCTTTGCTACGCAACAGCTACATTTTGAAAAAATTTGGGTAGTACAATAACTGTACCGTTGAATGAGCTATTGGCCGTGTGGCCTCCAAACTGGGTGTCATAAGATTCGGTGTTTCTAACTCTATCATGTTGCAATGCTTCATCAAAAAGGTAGCGTTGGCTCCTTCTCTAGCCAGGCTAGATCCGTCGAACGTTGTAGTACTCTTACAAGAGGAGATCCCCAATTATCCAACTTCGATTTTAACGGGGTTTTACAAGATAATAGAATACCAGTTCCTAATAGTATGTGTGAAATATTAGGTATAGACACTTAAAAATATAAACAATTAAAGTTACGTATCTTCAAGATATACAGTATAGTATATCCTTGATGAGTATTCGAAGGCTTCTCAGCACTGAACATTAAATATTTCTTAAAATAATGGCCATATGTGGCTGAAACAAATATCATTGGCTTTGGAATTTCAAGTTCCCGTCACTGTGCTACATCTCATTAAAAAGTCAACGTTACACTTGGAGATCTCTCCTTGTCAGTGCCGAGGAGTCTTTGAATACTCATCGAGAATTTACTGTACTATGAATGTAAATCAAACTTATTGATTTACATTCATATAAGGTTGCTTGGCTGGTAAATCGAAGATCTGGGTTAGGTTTATTATCAATTCCCGTTCACCGAAATATTTTTCTTTTACATTGCCAACAAAACTTCCAGAACTTTGATTTATATTCACAATAAATCACAAATATTCGTAACTTTAATTATTTATTATCTTTAATATTATCGAGTATTTCAATTTATTATTATATTAATATTATAGGATACCCCTAATATTTCACACATGACATTAGGAATCTGCATACTATCATCTTACAAAACCCCGTTAAAATCGAAATCAGACAGATGGGGTCGTCCCCTTGTTAGTTTTCAATCTTAGTAGTAATCAGTAGTTCGTTAAAACACAACCAACAATTTTCTGTTTTAATCCATCTCCAGGAAAGCAGGAAAATTTCCATGCAAAAACGCAACAAAACAGATGTTACACTCGACCTGGTATATCGCGCTATATAACAAATTACATCTCGTAAAAGTTTATCGTGGCCTGGGCCCGGAGACTTCGCACACGGGCCGGTCACGTTTCATAATTTCATTAGCCCCCTCGAGCGAATTTGACGCGACTAGAGCACGACCACCCTGGCAGATACGCCCGACGCGAGACCGTTGACATATTTACACGTCAGTTTATCAGTCGCACCTGTCCGGCTGATACCTGCACGAACGCTGGCGCGCGCATGTAGCCAAGAGGGGGATAAACGCTTCTGTAAATCCACGTTGGAGGAAACAGTACCATTGGCGTAACTAGGTAGAGGCCAGGGTAGGCCTGCCTCCTCGCCCCCCAGAAATGATTGAAATATGTAAAAAAACATTCGTCATTAAATAAATCTTATGCTATAAAAAATAAATACTTGGGCCGAAATGTAATACACAACGCAACTACATACAAGAAATCCAATACTCATTATGTTAAAGTATTAAATTAAATTTTATTAGAATTAAGTTGTTTAATTTTAACATTTTACTGTAATTAATAATCCTGTTATATCAATTGAAGGGCCGGGTGTAATAAAGGGACTAGCGTTTGAGAATGCGAAAAATATTTTTGCGGAAAAAACAACAAATTGAAGCTTATATATGATAGATTTTAACTGTAGGTATCTGTACAGAATATACTCTTGCTTTTAAGCAATCTCAAATTTCTTTTATTTTTAAGAATTATGTTTATAATCGTTCTATTCTTAGTTTCAGTGTTAAGTAAATATGTAAATAATTATTGTAAATTGTGTAATTGTATTATGTGCAACCCACGTACATGGTATAAAATACGTACAGGTACCTGATGTTATTATTAACAATGCAAGCTTACAAGCATTTAAGTTGTTATTGTTTAATTTTTGAAACTATATACAAAGTCATGATTATCGTAACTCTGTTACCAGTGGCAGTAAACGTTTTAATAAGCTGTTACAGCAAATATAAAACTCACAATAATAAGAATTTACTCTAGACCTACGTGCACCAAATTCATTCCATATGCTAATTTTTATTACGGATGAATAAACTCCACGTTTAATTATTCGTATACACCTTTTTGATATTCACACCACCCTACGAAACATACTACCATCATAACAATTAATTGACCGTCACTACAAACTTCACGTCCTTCCTGTCAAATTATTATTTTCTCTCTGTCATTTTTAAACGTTACACTGCGATATTCAACTATAGTCGAACGGTACTGCATACCCGCTCACTGCGGGATTCAACTTTAGTCCACGTCCAATGCAATAATTATAAATATGAAATTATGGTATGTGCCGTTTGCAACATTAACCCATCGCCAATGCGATAGTTATCAGGTCTAAAATTGCTTCTTTGCTTGTTTTCATAACGATATACAGTCAGTCAAGGAAGTCATTGCATACACTTTAAAACAGAAAAACTTTGTTAAAATTGGACCAAGTGACTTTAACGTATTAGTAAGACAGTATATGTATACATAATATTTTGTATTATCATCCCCCATGTGTCCCCCAAAAATTGATCAGACGTGAATTCGAATGGAAGTATCTCAAAAGTGATTAGGAAGTTGGTTAATAACGTTTAAATATCATTGGTCCAAGTGCCTTAATGTGAAAGAGGATTACATTGAAAAATAAAAATATTTAATTAACGACATAGTCTTATCACACCACCACAGGAAGTTTTTAAATGAATATTTTCGATCCTTATAAAGGATTTTACGATATTTCATTCTTCATGAAGATATGACCACTACGCTTCTATCTGACAGACTGTATACACGTGGATTTTAGTTTTCCTTTCCACTGTGGAACACGACAGTGCGTTAGGTACCTAACCCACGGGAAAATATTTTCCCCCCCCCCCCGCCCCAAGGCACACGCGCAGCCAACTCAGGTGGATTAAGTTCAGCAACGGCGCCGAGAGTCTACAGTGGCCAACAAATGGATACAATCAGGCCTGTTATGAAATACTGGCGTGCATTAAGTTACTCAGATTGCGGCGACAACCGCAGAACCTTCCACTCCCATGTTTTTGTCTTATGGGAAATCCGTTTATCGTCATCGAAAATAAGAAATGGGGGTAGGAACTCCCATTTGTCGGGATTAGCAAATTCATAGCAACTGTGTACTTATTGTTGGTTCTTACTGGTTTCTTTGAGCGACGGGTTAATAAGAGCGATGGAGATCTTCCAAAATTTATACGTTACCACTGAAATGATTTCGAATTTGAAATTAAAAACATACTACTATTATAATCTGGTAAATGGCGAAGGTGAACCATTTTGACCAATGGTAATGAATTGTTATCTACACACCAGAAATTAAACTTTTACACTTTATTTTTAATTTATTGATTAAATTAATTTTAATTTTATTAGTTTATTATTTACTATCCATTACTGTTCCTTTAAAGTAACACTATTGAATAATCATTAAAAAGAGAATAGTTGACATACGTTTATTAATTAGAAATATACGATTAATTCATACACACATATAGGCATGGTTTATTTATCAATAATATATCTCAGAATAAATGTGCTACTTATTGTCTATTTAGTAGTTATTCTATTTGGTTAGGCAAGGTAACCTCTATACCAAGAAATCCAAAGATATTACACTTCTGACATTGAATATAATACTGAGTCAAAATTCACCAAATTCAAATCGATGAGTTTCAATTCAAATCAAACAATAATTCAATTCAAACGGACGACCTAATGAGAAACATGAAAAGTGGATGTTTAAATGTTATATTATCTACACACACTATACAGTATTTATACATACTTGCAAATTATATTAGTTCTCAGAGTATAATTCCCTTTCTTTAAAAGGGATACCATGTTGCAAACTCTTGTAATACTAACAATGGGACTTGAAATAGAATGTATTAAGAGAAAGTTTCACACAACGAGAATCGCCCACTCACAGTCGGTCGTCAAAAATTGCAATTTTGGTTCGGCTAAAATGTATTCACCCTTGTGACGGCAATCTTCTGAGACAAATATGCAAAAAATTGAATTCGCCGGGGACGAAATACATTAAAGTCTTTCTGAAGCAGTCGTCCCCCAGGAGGGATGAAATAAGGGAAACGGTTGTCAACATGTCATCATGTGTTAAAATACTACAGATTCCATGGATTAACGATACTTTTTGTGTTCTATAAAAAATACAAATGTCACAATATACATATACAGGGTGTCCCATTTAAATCGATCGCCTCGAATACCTCTAAAATTAATTGTGATACCGAAAAGTGTTTCAAACAAAAGTTGAATGGTACCGAGGGGGACATAATTTGATGTCAATAGTTTTTTTGTAGGTGGAGGCGTAGAAGACGTATGAGAGTTTGGCGGCTATCCGTTGGCTGAAGAATGTGAAAAGGAAAGGAGAGGGAGAAGGAGCGTTTCGTCCTGGGCCTGCTAGTGGACTCGTCAGTAAGGCTTTCTAGCAGACCCTGCCTTAGACGCGGGGATATACGATGGTCGGTTAAGGACGTATATATACGAACGAGGAAGGCTTCAGGTAGTTGCGGGAAACGTGTCAACTCGGTAGACCTCTGATGGCGAATGTAGGAAGTAGTGCCGCCACAAGAGTGAACTTTATTTTTTCAAATAAAACTTTTTTTCTTATTGGACAGACCGATGCAGCTCGTCATTCCTTGTAAAACACTATTAACCTATTTATACAGAGAAACCATCAGTTTAGGAGATATTGTAATTCAAAAATTCGCGCAGTGGTACTAGTGACACGTTTACCGTCATAAAGTTGATATTCACAAGTACGTCCATAGACATCACATGTAATTTTGAAATTAAAAAATCTCCTGAACTAATGATTTCTCGGTATAAATAGGTTAATAATTTTTTACAGAGAATGACGAGCTGTCGTAGCAAAATATATGGTTCCATGTATTTGTACAATTATACAGTTGACCTTCATATGTCCTCTACGCTTCCATCTACAAAAAAAACTATTGACATCAAATTGTGCCCCCCTCGATACCATTTACCTTTTGCTTGGAACACTTTCTGGTATCATAAATAATTTCAGATATATTCGAGGAGATCGATTTGAATGGGACACCCTGTATTCACATATATTCTTATACAAGGGGTGCATTTTGAGTAATATTTTATACAAGACTTTCTAGTTAGTCTTTCATCTTGATAGAACACCGAAAACGGAATTCAATTTTCTTAAAAGGAACAGTTGATGTTCTCTCACATATGTCAATTTTATATTTTGACAAACCTTTATCTTACATTATCAAGTATTTCAAATACACAGAATAAACAACTATACTATGACAAATCGTTGGATTAAGACTGCCTGCTTTAAGTAATAAAAATAATTGTTACAATCACGTTTTAAATTTTGCGTCAAAGGACAGTTATCTCGCTATCAATCTGGCCTTAGCTATACAAATGTAGATTTCAAAAAGCCTGTTCCGTCGTAGACCGAAACGACGGTTATAGAATCAGACGATACCGTTACTTTTTATTATTTTATTCCTTCTTTCAGTCAATTTATATATTTTCAAGACCGACCCCTTGCAATTTCGATTTCGTTGACAAAGGGAATCAGAGACAAAAGAAACGAACATTTGGTCTGCAGTCCGCCTCATGCGCTCGGTAACCTGGGACCCATCCGCGCCGGGCCTTACCGGGGCGCGCTGACTCGAAGACAATACAGTCATAAACCCTACCGTTGAGAGACTCGAAAATTCGTCGCGGTCAACTCGCACCGCAACCACGTGCGCGATATTTTCCTGACGTCCGCTTCGCCCTGAAGGAGAGGTTTTCCACCTCCACGTCGCTTGGAAAAACCGAGAAATTTGCCTTCCCCTTCAGGGCATAACCAATAAGGAGGCAAGTTTTGGTAACGCCTTCAGCGAACTTTGAGGAAGCGCGACATCACACGAATCTCGAACAGGCAGTCGAAAAACATTCATTAGAAAACACTCGTTCGCAAACATTCGTTCGCAAAACACACTCGTTCGACAAGGGTCACACGGACTCAAGACATTCACGTACTCGTATCGACAAGAGTCAAACGGACTCATTCATTCGACAGCAAACATTCGAAACCTCGCACTCGTTACGACAAGAGTCACACGGACTCAATTCATTCGACAACAATCACATCACGATTCGTCAGCTCCAACGGTCGAGCAATCATTAGTTTTTCTCACTAGAGAATATTGAATCAGTTGCCTAATATTAATTTGGCGGGCAACAGTTGCAACCGGACGCGTACCACGACGGTCGAGCCTGGAATTTACAACTCCAGGCGGATTCGAAAGAGAAATCCACGCGGACGGACGCGACAAAGCCTCTCGTCTAAAATTCACATTTTCTTAATTGTGCCACTATCAATCATTATGCCAAGCAGCAATATGTCCATTGAGAAAATATAAACTAAAGTACACAAAATATTCCTTAACAAAATTAAAAGAAAGAACTATATTACTCCTCACCCTCTTTTCCCTTCACTCAGACCTGTCTCTCGCTATAATAATCCGTGTAAATCCATCAGCAGCACTTCCGAAAACACCCTTAAGTACATACCGATCGACCTCTCGGTGGGTCACGAAAGCGATTTATCAATTTGGCGGTGAGATCACGGAAGGAAAAATCAGGGGAAAGCGAAGAGCGGAGGGGAGGGGTGACAACGGCCCCATTTTCCTCCCGCGGGACACCAGACGTCATACGGGTTGAGTGTCGGAAGCAGGAAGATGGGTTATGGGTTCCTCTCGGGCCGTGGTGTCGATGGCTGCCTCTTCTGCCTGTGCTAAGTAGAAAATCATGTCTGCCGTATGGACGGACAGCCACTATTGGCACTTACCACGGACTACTAATGTCGAAGGAACGGCTGAATCTTAAATGTACGCTCCCGAACTCGGCAAAGACGGCTCTCCGATGCGTTTCACAAAGTTACATCCGAGATAATGCGGGGAAGCCGTTTAATTCGCATTAGCAAGTCTGATTGATGATGTTCCGTGACTAGATAGTGGCGAACGTCTTACCGGTTACGAGTTACGTTCTCTTTAGTGGATTAGGTCGAAAGTATATTACACGTTCCACGGGAATTTCCCTTTTATCAGCGTACGTTTACCCCTTTCTCAATTTCTAATCTCTTACTGGACAATTTATGATTCGTGCTACCTCTTCTTTATCGTATTTAATGTCATGCAGTTTAAGTAAGTTATGATTTAGGTTTATATTTAAAGCAGACAGGTTATGGAGAACAAGAACAAGTTTGGATAATTTGTAGAAATTTTATGATTCAAAATGATTTGTAACACATTTGGTATCTCAGTTAGGTGCAGAAGACGTGAGAATAGGAGGTTGATTATTGGCAGATGAATTCTTGCTTATAGAGTTGAAATTTGCTACTATTGATTTGATTGTTGATTATCTCTGTGCATATTAGTTTTGTAAGTGTACTACTTTCACGATCATATGCAACGATTTACAAAACACAATATGGAAAAGTATTTAACTTTAATTATCGCCACATACTATTGAATTAGAAATACTGTCAACTGTAGTATGTGAACATTTAATGAATAATAATCCAGGAATAGTAACAATAAAAATAAGTGAGTTTCAAACATTGAATGTATTTTCTATAGGTATAATACTTCATATACAACTTACTACGTATAATAATACACAGTGAAGACTTAAATACATTAATAAAATTACACTGAATCCTCGATGAGTGCTCGGAGGCTTTTCGGCATTGACAAGATGAAGTCCCCAGGCGTAACGCTGACTTTTTAATTAAGTTCAGCACATTGATAGAGCTTGGAATTTTCAAGCCAAAGATATTTGTTTCAGCCGCCTATGGTCATTCGTTTATGAAATATCTAATGTTCAGTGCCGAGAAGCCGTCAAACACTCATCGAGGATTTAATGTACTTTGTTATCGCAATCTTCCCGTAAATGGTGAAATGTAGTACCTAGACTTTGAATGTATATACAAATTAAGACAATTTTAAGACTAAATAATAAAACTAAATATCGAACAGAAATATATTTGTTAGAAGGCTTTTTAAATTTGAGATAACAAAAAATGTTTATTTCAGTATATTTATTATACATGTTTTCGTATTTTAAATTTTCTCGTTGTGTACATGTATAAATGTTAATTTTCAGTTGTCTTCTACGGTAACAAGATTGCAAAACAGAAGTGTTAGCTATGTATAGAAAATTTTGCAAGAACAAATACAGTACTGTAAATATTTATTGCATCATTCTCGAATTTACGTAGTACACACAATTTCCAAAGCAATATGATTGATGAAATGATTCTTATTTAACTTATTTTGTCCAAGGTAGTGAGCTACACAATTTTGCAATAAATATTTGTTTCAATTAAATTGCCTAGTATTAATAATAAGAGAGGTATAACTGATAACGTTATTAATGTTTAATAGTCAAGTGGCGCAATAAACATTTGCAGTACTCTAGACAGTCAAGTAATCATTTCCATATAAAATCACAGTTTATGGAAATCACGATTTCCAATAAAACATTTCGAAATACTTTGCCAATCGGTAGACATTTTTGCAATCAATATGTGTTTCGATTAACCCTTAACTAGTTGAGTGTGGTCTGAGGACCCCATGAATATTCGCGAATATTTTACTTTCATTTAATACTTAAGAACAAGCTTATCTGTTTCGATGTTTTCTTATAACAACCCTTAACTGGTCACGTGAAATTCGCATGCACAGTTGTCGCGTCGCGTATACAGTTTTTAGAAATACCGTTATGGTCATTTTACCGTTATGGGGTTTTCTAGCAGCTGCTAAGACCAAGAGTAGGATTTGCTACGTGACTTTTCATTAATTTCATACTGCGAAACTCGGGCTTTCTTTAATTGCTTTATGACCCTTTATGCCTCGAGTCAGGCAAAGAGTGTTCGCCATGTGGGCGAATATTACCTGCGACGGAAGTCCGGTCTCCGAGCGGACCGACGTTACCTTGCCGTCGAGTACAATAGAAAAGGACTTTCCACTAGTCATAGGGCTTGTAGCTTGTATTAGCCAATGAAAATATTCACTGCGCTTCCCACCTACGCGTCAACACACCACCAGCGCCACGTACACCGAGAGACTTTTTCGTTTTTTAGTTTGCTAAGCAGAACAACACTGTCCGTCAACAAGAATACATTACCTCCGATAATCATAGAGATTCTTGTACCAAATTTGTTATACTGTAACTCACAACCATAGTTCACACTAGTTGATTGTTTAATAAATAAATTTATACAGTCCACTTTTCAATACACTCAAACATCAACAACCCGACGTTTAAGATACGCAGAAGAGTTCGGCAACTAAGTTGAGCAGCCGCGTACGGTACAACAGTCACCTGCCGTTTGTGAGGCTGGTATTTTTAGGAACAGGTATAACAATGAAATTTTCACAATATTGTATAAAGGTTGACATAAACTGAACGTACGAAATTTTCAAAAGAAGAAACACCACAAAAGACAAATTGAAGAGACTAGGTGTCGTGCTCGTTTTGGAATTACCAAAAAATTTACAAACTGCGTGTGACCAGTTAAGCGTTAAAATCCAAGGCAACTAATTATGTAATAAGTAACAAGATTTGTGTGTAATAAAATTGTGTAATAAGTAATAATTCATAAGATTTCCACCTGACTAGTGAGATCTTAATTTTCATAGTAGGGAGGGTGGGGTTAAAAGTCCCAAATTCAAAATCTTAATTCATAAACGTCGATTGAATATATGAACACTGTCATTAATTATATTAGAAAGTGAAAAAATACATTTTAAGCATATCAGGTACGTACGTACAATACTTTAGTACAACTCTAGTACTACTTTTCTACAACAAATAATGGACGCATATACCACCAAGCCTTCTAAAAGTACTTCATTGAAGTGACTATAGGATCATGGAATGAAGCATGAAGAAATGCTAGACAGACTATACAAAGTTCGTTATAACATAAATGATATCAACCCAGTCTTACTATTAAATAGAAGAGATCAAATAACGATAACACGAATAAGAATGGGACACACAAATTGGACACACGCATATCTCAACCGGAAAACTGAACCAAATATCTGCGATTCCTGTGATACATTAAACTCTGTCGAACACATCCTGGTCACCTGTCCTGAGTACAACATAAAAATGATGCAACATAGCTTGAAGAATTCACTAAACTTGCTACAAGAAATGGACTCTTGTAAAAAGATTCTAAGCTTCCTTAAGGACATTGGCTTGTACCACCAACTATAGATACACTCTATCCCACTGAGTAATCAAACTATGGTCGCTAAGAACCTAAAAAGGTGCATGCAACATTAAACATTCAATAAAAAGAAAGGCATAATTTCTAACGCGTCCAACATTCGAGTAACACAACAAATATTTCCAGTACTGTAGACAGACAAATAATACTTTTCCATACAAAATCACACTTAATCAAAACGGCGAAACACTTCGCCAATCGTAGTCCCGTGCATGTACAATATTTGTATACCGTTAAATACGAACCAATCAGAAATGCAGGTAAACATCGCGCGGCAGACACGAAACAGCGAGACGGGGAAAGTGGTTCAATCAGGGTCAGGAGCCATGGTAAACACATTAAGGGCATAACGTCCCCGCCAGGAAGCGTATCCCCGACGTGCACGAAGGGCGGCGTGATTCGATACGGTTGTCTAGGACGGAAATTCGAGGCGTCTTCGAAGATAGGAGGGCGAAAAACCCCCTCTAGGGGGGGGGGGGTGAGGGGACGGTAGAATTTCGGCGCCGTGTGGCCCACCCCTTGGGTACTAATCTCGTGTCTGTAAACTCTGCTTCCTTTGCCAGAAGAGGTCTCCTTTTGTTTATCCATTCGTAAATGGAGCCGATCGTTCGGTCGCGCGCTAAAGGGAGGATGGATAAAACGCGCGGGAACTCCCGGTTACTTTGAGCTCTTCGCATCCGTATGAAAATCTCCGGAGAAGTTCGTTAATAAAGACAAACACTGGCGTGTTCGGTCTGAAAGGAAATTACTCGGATCCTCGAGTTTGCTTGGAGAAACAAGTTATTCCCTTACGCGTCTTCGTTACTTATGGTAAAAGAAAGGAACGGGAAGCTTCGTCCACATTTGTGGAAAGTCTCTGAATGCTGTTCGTTTTGTTATTAATTTAGATAAATATATACAATAAGGGAGCCACCTCCGATTTCGATGATTTTCTAATATGTTATCACGGTTATCACCATGAGCAGTGTTGTCAAGGTTTTAGTTGGGGCTCGCCGTTTGTAAAAAAGTTTATTATCAAAAAAAGTTTAGGTAGATAATTGTTTAGAAGTTTGGCCTTCTAACCGATTTGGATACACTGAAGTCAAATGCACAATATTTTTTTCAGAATTACTAACAAAAATAAGGCGTTCAAAAAATAAGAGTTTCTACTTGGGGGAGTTATTAGAAGAAAAAGTTTTTTTTTTCTTGAAATGTCTAGCCAATTCCGATCAGTGTAATGCTTCAGAGTTATTTAGAAACAGTTTAAAAAAAGTTATTCAGAGTTAGTTAGAGACAGTTCAAGAAAAAAATGTCATTCGGATTTGGTTAGAGACAGCTCAAGAATAAGGTATCATTTTTCTCTTAATAACTCTTTAATAAACCACAATTGATAACTGAAATTTTCGGAAGGTCACTCAGAAGGGTGACCTTAACAGCATATGTCAAAGTCAAGGTCATCAGTGATTTTACTTATCAATACTACTAAAGAACATACTAAAATTTTTGATAATAACTTTTTTACAAACGGCGACAACCAACTAAAACCTTCACAATACTACACAAGGTGATTGATAATATATTAAAAATCATCGAAATCGGAGGTGACTCCCATATTGTAAATATTTACCTTAATTCGATGTAGTGATTGCATCTTGGACGGACTATTCACGAGAAGTGGTGTCTGTTACCGTCTACGTTTGGTGTAAGGATTTAAAGAATGTAGCAGTTCGTACGCGCTGTAACTTAATTTTCGTTACATTTGAGAAATATTCATGAATTTACTGTATTTATACATACAGAATACGACAAACTACATGTGAAGTGGCATAATTGTGTGCACTTTTTTAAGTGAATTTTATAGTGTGAGACTTTTTTCATTAAATATTTTCAGCTATATTTCTTCTTTGAAGTTTAAAGTCGTATCGCCAACAGGTTTTTAACGACTGTTGACTGAATTTAAGTACATCTTATGGTTAAACGATTGAAAAGTGCAGAATCAGGAGGGATGATTCAGCAGGGTTTTCATACATTGGGTTTCACGTTTCACCTTTACACAGGGTTTTATACATTATTACATATCGGGTATTAGCCTGTTTGACTGAGATTTTTTATTTCTACCAGATATTATATTACTATGGTAATTAGAATACGGAACTTAATGCAAGTTCACATTTTTATACACATTTTTATTAAATGAACAGAAGAAAGTAAGAGTGCGTCAATGTTTTCTGAACTTTTTAATGTGAGTTTGTTACTGTATTCATATTTGTTACAAACGCATCAATGACATACTTCCTTTGTACAAATATGCGTTCCTGCACAGATCCATGAAAAAAGTCAAAGTGGCTTAATTGAGAAAATAAAAACAAGAGTAGTTATAGTGCACAAAATTTATATGAATTTAATAATTCGAATAATAATTTCTTATTCCATCTTCAGTTCGCAGACATTCATAAAAATGAAACCCCAAAATATTTGTATTACTTTTGAAAATGCAACAATTTCTTTTACAAAACATAGTAACATAAACTCAAATACGTAAAGGAAATCTAAATAGGAAGGAAATATTGTATGTCACCAACCAAAGGCCATTAAAAAATGTCATCTTTAGTACTAAATTTCATACACTATTACAAGTTTCTGTACACTTTTATAAAAAATACATTTCTGAGGCTGGAAGACGACCCTTGTTCTAATCAAATAGAATATCTAACAAATCGTCTGAACACCTATGAGTGTAGAATTATTCGAAACGTAATTATATCAACATAACAATTATTAAAGATATCAACATAAAAGCAAATTGCATGAAAACAGTTGATTGTATGTCACCAACTGAAAGCCAGAAAAAAATATTATCTTCAATACTAAAACGAATTATAATACATAGACTACTAAAAGTGTCGGTAAGCTTTTACGCAAAATATATTTCTGATACTTGAGAACGACCCTTGTTCTAATCAAACAGAGCAGCTGACAGATTCTACGAACAGTCCCAAGGATCGTTTCATTCCCCCCATAATCCAGGGTACCACGATTCCCCCCCTAAATTCAATACGCCTAGCTCCTTCTCGCTCGCGGCCATTTATGAGATCACGGATACTAATCTCGAAAACTTTTCTGGAATTTCTCGATTTACTCAACGACCAGAAACGGAGGAAAGTTTCGTCGATTCGATGGAATTTCGTTACAGCTGACGAAGTTTCCGGGAAAACCGGCAACGGAGTTTCCCTTCCCTCCACCGTAACCGTAACCGTTACATTTTCATGAGTCAACCGAGCTCTTCGCCGCGTGTAATCGATAGACCGTTAATTTCATTCCCGGCCCGATTCTGGAAAATCTCGTTATCGCAACAATCGCTCGAATGGGCGGAGAGGCTTGATGGTATATCTTGTTATCGTTGTCAACTTTGTTTTCGTCGACGAGCAGGCTCGCCCCGCACCGGTGCGGTGGTCTGGCCGGCTCCCTGTTTCACGTTGTAATTACCGTCGGATTTGCGAAAGATTAAAGGTATCCATGATACCGGAATTAAATCCCACGGGGTTGATGCAATCGGTGCCCGGGAGAGATACTAAAATCTTTCTGGAAAATCACTGTCCACTTCATGAATGATGAATTTGAAACAGTATACAGTGGTGGACAAAAAAGTTACAATTTTTCTGATATTTATTATTTTTTAATATCAACTTAAAACGTTAATCTACTGGGTTTTATACGGCTTTGAATTTTATATCAGAATAGATATGAAACACATACGGTAAACGCATCAATGAATGAATACTTAAGCAATTTCGTTATAAATTTTGGCACACCGAAATTAGATTTTTTAACCTGTACGGTTTTTTTAAATGTATAGGTTTGAATTTGAAAATTTAGAAAAATATAAGTAATTAAATTGAAAAGAAAAAGATGACAATTTTCTCCAGTGAATGTACATTTTCAACTATTGACGCGAAAATTGTTTCAATATGAAATAAGGAATTGATCAAACTCAATATTTAATCATTTGCTTATTTTAATAACTTAATTTCCGCGTTTTGATACATGACGTTCATTCACTGGGGGTGTTTATTCACTGGACAGCTTAACCTACCAAAGTTGTAAGTTGACGTTAAAAAATAATAAAAGTAAAATACATCGAAAAAGTGGTAACTTTTTTGTTCGCTATTGTACATGGAATAGATACTATACAGTAAAGTTAAACATGAACCGTGTCTGTTCATTGTTCGCTAATTCTACTTGTTCTAAACACTGACAATAATATGGTATTATTTGAATCGTTCATAGACGGAATAAACTGCATTTTTTTAAATTTGTCAAATTGTAGTGCTAAAGATCTAATTGGTGCTCAACATGTTATATGTAAAATAAATTTGAAATACAAATTTTATGGAGTTAATCTCTTTTGTAAATGAATTGTTTATGTGTTTTACGCTGATCTGGTTACCTACTATCATATCAAATTGAATTGAATAATTGCAACAAAACGGATAAACAATAACCACTGTAACAAAATCAATTCTCATAAATATTTATGGAAGCGTAAATAACGTGATATGAGCGGATACGTTGGGAAATCCTATTTAATTGCATACGTGCTCGACGAACTTTCAAAGCCGTTCTGTTACAAAATGAAGCCTCGTTAAACAATTTTTATTGCATGTATTCGATTTATTTTTACATGAGAAATCGTTTGCTTTTCGATTGTAATATGATTATTTTACACATTGCGTATTCGATTTTCCGTGTACTCGATATTCTTGGAAATGAAGCCTCGTTGAAACAGTTTTATCGTATATATTCGATTTATTTTTTCACGAGAAATCACTTGTTTCTCGATTGCCCTACGATTTTTTATACACTCTGTACTCGGTTTTCTGTGAAGTAAGTATCTACTGTTAGTTTTATATTTTCTCAAGGATTTCTTTTCTTAAAGGCTATGAATCCTTCAAACTTATTCCACGTCGATTTTTTATTTCCACCACGATACGATTCACCGTTTGGCACTTCCTCCGGCGCCGAATGGAATTTCAGGATACTCATTTGTCGCGGACCAACGGCCCGAGTCACGTTGACTGGTCGAATTTGCAATAAAGAAGATAGATGGAACGAGGGGGATAGCGCGAGCTAATCTCTTACTCCTCCATTTCTCATCGTTTTCCTTTCTCATTCGTTATTCATTAAGGTTCACTTTATTTGCCCGAGCAATCGGCGTATCGCTTTATTTCTAAGGATATCGAGGTATTCGGGCGTACTCCGCCTTAAAATATATCCTTATATTTTTGTATTATAATAAAAGTCACTAGTAAAATACATTATTACGATAGACAAATAAAAGATTACATTTATATAACTAAAACAAAGTCCTTGTTTTGAATGGAAAATTCTTAATTCTGTTTGAGTACCACGTCCTCATCATCGTAATTATGATACTTAACGCACATTGAGTGCTGTTGCAATTTCCGTTCACGCTCCTCCTTTAGAAGATATGATTTATTAGACTATAAAAATAATTATTGGGGAGAAAAAGTTGTAATGTGCAATAAGTATTGTAAAAACTAAGCATATATTTTTATTTAAATGATATATAATTAAAGCGCCATACCGTATCGATGTTTAGTGTTAAAACTAGGGTGAACAAAGATGAGGTTAATCGGGTCATGTATCTCAGAATGTTAGTACTTTTCATCTTCTACTTCCATATTTAGTGATGAGATCAAGGTCAATATGTACTCACGAATCGAAATCAATTCCAATAAAAAAGTATCACTGCATGGGATACGATTACTACTTTATAGGAGGTAATGTTTCATGTTCTGTATTTACAAAGTATTCCGATTATACAAGCTGCTTTCATTCTCCAGAATACTTGTACCATTCGAGAATGTACTTATAAATACTTTGACATTTGAAAGAATCGAGTACTCGAACCCTGAAAGACAACTGGTTTTTATTTTTCACTGAGAACAAATCACATGATTGCACGTAATCAAAATTTTGAAGTTAAAGTACACGCAAAAGATACGAATCTATTATGTTAGTCGACGTTCGTTTATACTTGGAAATACCAATTACATTTCTCAAAATACTTGTAAACAGTTCGAACTTACTTTGTCTACGTTCTAGGCTACTTAAAAGAATTGTTTATTTTTTTAAATATTCAGGAAGTGTTTGAAACTGTACAGTTAGATTCGAACTTATTTGAAATATACTTGATCCCATCACTATACATATGTACATCTCATTGGTAGTGAAAGGGTTCAAATATATCGTTTAACATCGGTCACAAATTTCTAATATTGACCTAAAATCAAAATTGACTCTTCAAAATGGTACCATTTAAAGTACTATGTAAGTACTTTACTCCTCCATAGCCTCATTTGACTTTGAAGTCACATACCGATATATCGATACTTTCGTGGTCTAATTTAATTTTTTGCTGTTATGTGGCATACGCATCGCGTTCTACAATCCCTCTTTGGTAACCGATAAGACTCTTTGTAGTGATTATGAACTCTAGCTTGAGGTATCAGAGTAATCATAAAATTTTTGAAAATTTTAAATTCTTAATCAACATATATTTAAGGGTTGACATTTGTTGGTTTTATGTTACATTAATTTTTTTTGTAGACACAAAAAAAATTCAAGCTATAAGAGGTTAAATGCATCAAATGATTTCATTAGCCACATATTTAACATATCATTATTTAAAAGGAAAGGATTCATCCACTTTCTTCCTTAACCCAGACTTCGATCTCATCAATAATTCAAAGACATTCAGTAGACATTCCAGAGTGGAATATTCCATTTTCCACCGCAACGAATCTAGTCAACACACTCACCCAACGACGTACAAAGTGCCTCCGGAGCAATTAAAACAAAACGATCTATTATTTCGAACATTTTAATAAGATGCAAACCAGCTTCCCCTATCTACGAGTTTTTCTCATCGGTTCTCTGAAATTCTCAGGGAAACATTAAGTCCGCAGTCAAGTTCAGAGGATCCTCCGCCCTCGGGCGGACAGCGAGACTCTCTGTGTACTCGATATTCTCCTCCCGTCCGTTAGCCCCCTTTCCCCCGAAAATTCCTTTAATCCGGCATAATCGCGGCATGATATTTTCATAATCTTCCTGAAACTTTTACGGTCCGTAGCCTCCGGTCTATTCCAACGTCAAGTGTACCCCCGTGAGTGGCCCATTTAGGAGGGCTAGTATCAGCCCTTAACGTCGAACGCAGCCGACGAGCGAAGAGGGCGAAGAGGGTGGGGATCATTTCAGTGGAACCGGTGTTACTTTTCGCAAATTATCTTGCCAGTGAGAGCCTCGGAGCACTTCGTCTGAAAATTATCTGCGCCCATCCGACAGCAGTTCACCTATCCCCCTTGCCTCTGTTTCCAGCACCCCCCTCGAACTCCTCTTTCCACCGTGAAAATTTCCTTCCTCTTTCGCCGGTTCTACCACCTCCTAACACGTTGGTCTCGCGTACGAAAAGGGGTTGCGCAGGCTGCAGTTACGTCGGATCGTTTGTGGAAAAAGTAAAAAGGAAGTGCCGCGAGAAATCTGGCCGGCGAGGGATGCCGAGCATGGAGAACAAAGACCAGTGGACGAGTGATGGTTGTTTGTCTTTAATTAAAATCAGTCGCAATCCGTTTCCACGTGCTCCGACAATTCTCCTCCTCCCCAGCCCCTCTGTTGTTACCCTCCTGACCGATGCTCGAACCCTCTATAGAACGTTCAACCACTTAACAGTTTGTCAAGCAGAATTCTTAATATTCAATTATTCCGTGGTGGTTCAGAACGATCGCGCCGCTGGCACGGTTGAAATCGATCCTGACAGACAATCAGTTTTAGTTAATTGTAATGAGATTGAGGCAGTTTGTGTAAGTTAATACTTTGGACATTGGTACGTAGTAATCAAAACTGGACGTAGTATACAGGGTGGACCACGAAACGTAATCAGCTTAGATTATTGTATTGCTAGCTGTTCGATCGAACTTTTTGTTGGATGCTTAACGATCAGTGGAGAAGTCATGAATAGAATTAAGCAGTCGTTTCTTAACTATGTGCGCGAGTGTATGGTTGGTGATATTTTAAATATCGTTTTAATTAAGATAAATGATATTTTCTTATTGTTTCTTTCGTTTAGAAGAACAAACATTAATTGTTATGATGCTTGCCGAATTCGTCTCAGTATCCGCTAAAAGGTGAGCATAAAAAATTATGGGTTTATCTATAGAAAAGTACAGGTGAACTTGAAAACGCTGGAAAAAAGTGATAGCAAAAACTTATGTTAGTCAAAAAAAGTTTAGATTGAATAGCTAACTGTAGAATAATAAAGCTCATCATGTTTCGTGGTTCACCCTCTATAAATGGCACTTACACAGAATGCTCACAAAAGATTAAGATTTTGGTACAACTGTCTCAATTGTGATTCTGTAAGAAAAAATAAGTCGGAAGAAAGGAATAAATTTTCTTGTCTGAAATTTCGTTTTCGAGAAAATCGAATTTGAATATTCATCTGAAACGCGTGTATTCATGGTAGGAAGTAGAAACGGGATGCAATGAACAGACGCGCTAGGCAAATTCGATTGAATTGCACGCGTATTCAGTAAATTTTCAAATCCGATTATCTCGAAAACAAAGCCTTAAATGAAAAAATCGTATTCTTTTTTTTGCGATTTATTTCTGCATCTAGCATCACTATCCTGCCGGTTGTATCACAATTTTGGGGATACCCTTTATGTATTAGTATTTCTCTTTTTATTATGCTATGCGGATTGTGGAGTGATATAAATGTACTAACATCCACAGTACGAGTATGATGAATTACTTTGATTTAAAAATTGTAAAGCAGCTATAAAAAGTATTTAATTGTACGCTGTAACAATATTTTGATATTTGGATGATATTGAAGAGATTCTTTGTACGCATCTTATAGACGCCTGACGTTTTAGATTTAGTTTCATTTTAGAGTTAACATAAGCATCAATTTAAAAAATTTTCTTGTATTTGTAATACTTCCTATCACCTAATTTTAACGAGAACAAATTAAATATGATCAAGAATTTTGAATAGAAACTATTTATAATAATTTATTTCAGGAATGTAGTTAATACTAAAATAGACAAGGAAGTGACCGTATATGTAAAAACAGAAGGAAAGTGCAGAATAAAATTCTTTTATGCAGACCTTCGTTTTTAAGACATGTTATACAATTGAATACCTCGTCGAGCACATATACTTGTGACTATGTTCGTTCATTACTGATTTTTTCTACTTGGAAGAAACATCGCTGATGGTACAATATTGTTTGTTTTTCATATATGTCACTGGCGTTTGTCATAGCAATCGATATTTAAATATTGTTAACAAATAAATAATTCTACAGCACTGCCGATATTTCTATAATTTAGCCTAAGTAGAAATAATCAATAATGGTTAGACGCGTGAATTGAAGTAATGCTTTCATGCACGGGTGACTAATCAGTATTCAGAACCCCTATTTTTCATACGGAAGTTGCAAATGAAAAAATTTACTTTACAGTTTTTTATTGCTTTTTAAACGAAGAACCGACGCCTTTTTGGTTTCACCACGAATTACGCCCTACTTAGTATGTTCAAAGATACAAAAATTTTGATAACAGTAATATCTAGTTTCGTAATTTAAAACACATAGGAAGGATTATTTATTAAATAAATGTTTTATTGAGTAAAAAGCAATATTACCTTGGTTTTTTCATATTGTATTAACTGCTAATGTGTAGAAACATTACTCTGATATAAGTTTGACACGCATTGTAACATAAAATTTTTGTAAATGAAGTCCATTATAGAACCAGCGAATGTTGTTCACATACATTAATTTCTAGTTATTATATATAATTCTAAAGTAATGTGTACAAGTATTTTCTCCTAAGCAAGGTATAGATCACAAATTACGAAAACCATATAATTACTTTTTTTGCAGACTAACTTGTTAATTTCCTTGAACTTTTCGAAAAGTACTCAATTTTCTAACGATATAAGCCCAGTATTATTCAAAACTGTCGGTAGTTGACAGATCGATGTAGATAAACAAATAATAACACTGATTAACGTCGTTTGAATCTAATCTTTAAAAAATCAGGTGAACAAGTAATTCATGAAAAACCTTCTCATCTGTGCCTTTGTACACAGCGTTGAAACACTCTGTCGATAAATGGTGGCCAATGTAACGCCATCTTCTTTTGTTTCGCACGGCTGTCGGCTACGATATAATAAAAACTCGGCGAACCCTTTTCTCGCGTTCCTTTTCTTCGTACAATCAACCCAACTGCGACACTTTTCTTCGTGTTCCCTCTCCACGTACCAACAAACCGTGATTATTTAGCGGTAACAGACTCTCGAGGAAGAACAATGAACGCTTGGTTTTATGAGACACCTGCATGCGACGAGAAAAGCCCTTCCGCGTGGAAAACGCGGGGAGCCCCGGATGTCAGTGTGTATTCAGGGTTGACTGAACACGATGAACATGGGGACTAATTGAGGAGTTCGAGGGACAATTTTGCAGTAACACGGAGGATCGTTCGCGACGGAATTGTTTCTATTATTATTTTACTGTTAATTGGACATACCGAGCGTCTTTACAGAACTTTAGGCACCGTTTGATCTTCCCATAGTCTTAGCTAGCTTTCATTATCATTTTTTTTCCCAATGTGGTCATATGGCTACATGTTATAAATTATGAAATAAGATATTAGTATTACGTATTTTTTCATATTTGTAAGTATACAGGGGTTCCCACTTAACCTTAGCACCTATAATATCTCACTTACTTTTGAAGATAGACGAAAATAACAGAGGAAAATATTATTTGGTTGGAAGGGGCAAATATTGTGACAAGCAAACATTTTTGTCAAAATCATATTTTTCGAATTTTCTAGTTCATCAATGTTTCTTTAGATGAGAGTACATATTTTTATGATAGAAATCTTATCAGTGTGGTGTAATAGTTTTGATAAAGACCAATCCAATGACCCATAATAGCGTGGGGTCACCCCTCATGTGACCTTGACTATGAAAATCTGTAAATATAGATAAGAGAGTTGATTAAAATAATAAAATAACTACGATAGAGGGATTAGTGGAAGAATGTATCGAAGTTGATGGACATCAGTTTGAGTATTTGTTAAAGTAAATTTTCTGTAAATGAAAATTACTATTTAATCTCAGCTTAGGTGAGACACCCTTAGAGTTTCTTCTCGCCTGGTATGAATGGCATGATACCTACTTTAACATGCATTTAGAAGCATATAGATAAAATAAGATATTTTTGTCCACCGTTTGTCCAACCTAATCGTTGCATAATTTGGGAATGGAAGGTTAACAAAACTGCAGAACTCCTAATGAGGATGCTATTGAGAAGGAATCTCTTCTACAGCTTCCATGGTCATTTTCGAAACGTAAGTCAGATAAGATTAACATACTGCAGAATTCACCATTTTCAAAGTATATGTATAAGTTCATTTGAACCAATTTCCCTGCGAAAGAAAAATGTTTATAAAATCATGGAAGAGATTCTGATTCTGATCTACTTACGTTTTACCCATAAAGTCATCCCTTAACAGTTAATTCAATAATTTACGTATACAGTATAAGTATCAAGCGACATGTAAGTATATTTCCTTAATTCGATTTTAGCGAGCTTACAGCTATAGTATAGCTTATAACTACAAGACATATTAATTTCATAAATTTTATTCTTCGTGACTTTATAAAAGCAATTGAAAACATTCTACATATCTGAAATTCATAACAGAGGTAACAAAACACCTATATTTTTCTTACCAACCTAATATTTCAACATACATATATTACATCCCGTGTAGTTAGAGAATCTTGTAACACTGTACCAAATAATGTAAAGTTGTATGAGACACAACCAACGGTAGTGTATAAAGCTTACATTGGTGTTCCAAAGTGCATAGCAAATTCATTATTTCATTGTTCCTGTATGTATCACCATTTGTCACTAATTCTAGAACCTCATCGCGGGTTACACATAAATTAATTATGGGAGAAATGCTGCACATTTTGTAGAATTGACACTGCCTAAACTTTGTAACAGAAAAGTTTTCTATTAGTAAGTATGTAAGAGTAGGTTAGTAGAACATCTAGTGCTATTATTTTTATTGGAGCAAATAAGTTTTAAGATGTATCATGTTTAAAAATTTGAAATAAAAAGGTCTGTCTTTCAAAGAGAGACTCCTCACTTCCGGGGGTGACGCTGCATATCGACATTTTTTAATTTCCACCTTAAACTTCTTAATTTAAGTATTTATTTAAAAAATTAGTAAAAATAAAGTGAAGCAACATTGCCGGAATTCCATAATACCTATGTGCTTCTCATTTGCCGATTTCAGTCGCCTTTATCCGATTCAATGCTTCGGCTAAACTCTCTTCACTCGAGAGAGAAGAGAGCTCTATTGCGTTTTCGTTTATATTCAGTCGGCATTTTGACAATAAAATGAAAAGGAAGTGTGAAGAAGGAGTAAGATGTTCACACATATGTTTGGAGTAACAGATTTTTAGTTAAAATTAGTTAATTTGCTTTCAAATATCACGTTATTTATTTTTAAACACTTTGTATTTCAAATATTACCCTCTTCAGGGACAAATTATTAAGACTCCTTTTCAGCTGCATCTATTTGAAATATATTTATGAATATTAATGGCAATCAATTGGTAGGTTATCCTTTTCTTTTGTTATGGCATTTCCGAGTAAGTGTTTATACACAATAATATTCATTGTATCTTTGGAATCATGCTTGAATGAAAGAAAAACTAAATGTACACATATATGCCAGTATCCCTCAAGAAGTTAAAGACGTCATGTCAGTTGATAATATTTTAAGGGGTAATACCACGATGATAAGTAAAAAATGATAGGATAGAAGAGGTGATTTTAAAGAAATTTATAAACTGTATTAAAAATGTGGCATATGATTCTTATGATACGTAGGAATAAGAAATAATAATATTTTGTTTAGAATTTTTGAATGAAAAAAGCGGCAAGGTAGCTCTAGGAGCAGTAGGTACGTATTTTCCATTTGAGTCATTCTACAGTGGAATGTTTGACGACCACATCGTTGGAACTAGAATAAAGAAAACAAAAAGTTTCGTTATCTACACACTAAATACTAAAGAAACACCCAATGTTTAAAAAAAAATACAGATTTTG
Source organism: Dufourea novaeangliae (assembly GCF_001272555.1). Lineage (NCBI taxonomy): Eukaryota > Metazoa > Arthropoda > Insecta > Hymenoptera > Halictidae > Dufourea > Dufourea novaeangliae. The sequence goes on along the minus strand of NW_015373900.1, from coordinate 3,860,930 downwards.
GAACAAATGGTAAACATTTGAAAACAATTCTTTTTTTGCTGAAAAATTTCTTGTAACTATGTATTATATCTGTTAATTAGATACAAAAAGAATTTTCAATATTTTGCCAAAATCGTGGGTGCTTCTCTAGTATTTAGGGTGTAGATGAAAAAACATTTGTTTTTTTGTTCTGGTACGAACAGTATGGACGTGAAATTTTGCACTGCAGAATGAGTCAAATAGAAAATACATACTGGTCGTACGGCTATTCGGCCGCTACATTTTGTAAAAAAATTCCAAACCAAACATTTTTGGTTCTTTTTTGTACATATCATAAAGGCCTTATGTGAAATTCTTAATGAAGTTCATAAATTTCTTTAAAATCACCTCCAAAGTTATCCTACCATTTTTTGCCTATCATCGTGGCGTCACCCTTCAGTTTACTATAATACTTTCGAACACCGGTGTACCTGTCTTTCCCTCCAATTTCTCCTTCCTCCCCACACGTCTTCAACGACTCCTAGATTCGCAACAAAGTCGGCACAATCATTAACACCCACGAAATTATCTTCATAAAACCAACTCTGCATCCCAGGTACGAAACGCCGACCAGCCGAGGACGTTCGACAAATTGTCGTTAATTACTCTCCCCGTGTGTCACTTTTAAGCCAGCCATGAGAGAGCTGCAATCGCCTTTTTTCCCTTCTTCGTTCTCCTAACGAGCAGCGGACCCCCTAGTCTGTCCATCTGAGCGTTTCTCGATCGATCCGTGACCCTCGAGTGTCGTTGATTGTGTTTCACGAATCGCGCGCTCGCCAAAACCGCCGTCGTATCTGTTCGGGGCTACCACTAGCTAGAACGCAATCGAATCGGATCAGCGACCGACGATGCTCGTGAAAGGACGTTTAAACGAATTTCACTGTTTCCTTGGGTCGTTTCACAGTGACGATCGGGCGCGCGGCTATTTGAACGAGTAGACGCCCGGTTTAATGAATGTTTCCGTTCGTGGCACCGCCAAGCGTAAGGCGAAACACGACTACGTGGACCTGATGTGCGAAGAGCGTACCGCGAAATAGTAACGACGGCACTCTTATGGTGGATGGAGGATTTGATTGAAGGGGGCTTTATCCTGCGTTTGATACCTCGATTTTACGACGCTATCGATTTGTCGCGATGGTTGTACGATGCCCAGGGGTCTTTATGAAACTTCCCCGGCGGCGTTTGTTCTTTCTCTGACTCATCCGACCGAAAGACGGGTATTACTTAACGTTCGTTGCTCGAGTGCTCGCTGCATCGGTACCGGTGATATGTTGATACTTGGTTCGTGAATTCATTTTTATTGATGCCGTCAGGAGGGACGTTTTATTGCCAGTGTTTAAATATTCTCGAAACTGTATGAAAGAATCTGTAGTGATGCTCAGTCAGAAATTTTTTCACTTTCTATATTTTCTTTAAGTACAACATCTCGAGAATATTCTGTGCAAGTTTCAAGGTAATCCAATTGAAAATGACAGAGTTGCAGGCGTTAAAAAATGAACATTTTATACAAGTGTAAGCTTGACTTGAAACTTTAAACGCGTTTTTCTCGAAACTACATTTTTCAAATCGGTGATCAATATTTCTCGAAAACTACTGTGTCGATTTACGTGAAGCCTTTTGCGTCTTATTTCAAATCAGAAAAACTTGTCCTTGAATGAAGGGTTCTTTTTTTCGTTTCATACTTTTTTTTTAATTGACCAAAAACGAGTGATTTTTAGGTGAAATTTGCACTTTTTCAGGAAAATGTCCGCCATTTTGTTCCTAATCAATATTTCGAAAAACCCCACGTTTAAAGACAAGATTGGTTCTTCCATTACATAAATCTTACTGAATTTTTAATTTCAAATAAACCGTTACGAAGTTACAGTGATCACGGCAGACCACTTTCTGTGAAGAGACATCCGGGAGATCGCTCACCATTTATTTACTAATAAATATTTTAAAATAGAAAAATTACCTTATAATCCATAAACTGCAATTTTTGAAACACAGGTACATTTTTTGAAGAAGGTGTTATGGTTTTCGAGAAAACAATTCCCAAAGACCACTTTTTTTTCGGCCTCCAGACTGAGCATGACCCCTTAAGGATTAATTGTATTGCAGAAAGGATATGCTTGTAAAGCTGATTAATGACAATTTTCCATTGGTTTTAATAACACGGATCAGTATATAAAGAAAAATTGTGAAATTTAAGGAGAAAAATGTTTTTGTTGACAAGGTTCTACATGTACAGTAAGAGTTAAAAGTGTGTACACACATTCAAAGCAAGGACTTAAACCGGTATGATTTTGATACCGGTATTATGCCATCAAAGCTACACCGAAACCGATATATTACGGAAAACCGAAATGAATACCGGTATTTTTTCAGTTTCTATAAGGGTAGGGCTTACATAGGGTTATATAGGACGATGGTTCAACCGAAAATACCAGTGTAATACCGGTATTTTACATTTCGGTAGAAGTCCCCTATTGATTCAAAGTAGGGGACTCATTCATATTTATTTCTCTCAATTTAGAATTCAATATTTCGTATGGATGGTCTATTATATTGAGATCTGGTGACTGAGGAAGACTTAATTGACTGAAAGTGTTTTCCAGTAAACTATTTTCAACCATTTTTGCTGTATATTTTAGGTCATGGACTGACTAAAAGTCCCACGAATGAACTTGCAGCTGAATTTGATTCTAAAATGTTTAAATATCAAAATTTGTCCTTAAGGTACTATAAATAAGAACCAATTGTCCTACAACATTGTTACCCCAAACCATAATAGTACATTCACCATTTTTAACGATATTTACAAAATTTTTTGGTTACAGCTCCGAATTTCTATTTCTCGAATTATTGAAAAAAGGTTAACACTATATGTACTTCAAACAGCCGTAAAATCGACAATTTTTAAAATTATGAAAAATCCTTCAAAATACGTTTATATGTATATCAAATGTTACTCGAAAAAGTGTCCGATTTCGTGTGGAATGACCCTATTATACAATAAATACAGTTGATTAAGAAAAAAGTAAAGATTACGTCCTTGGTTTCATTCCTAAAAATCGTGTAACGGTTTCCTGATTAATTTAGTGCGCGTATTGCGCGGCCCAACAGTAGCCTTCCGCAAGTTTTCGTCATCCCACGATTGCCAGGTCGTAACTCGTTTGTAATTACGGGGCATTTTGTTGGAGCCTGAACAATAAAATGCACGTTTTTAAAAATTACAGCACATCCCGCTTTTACCCAGGTACCCAGTTTTGTCCAAGTTTCCATTACTCCCATTTCATACGAATTGCAGGAATTTTAATTGCAATACATTGCATAGTTTTATTATACTTTCATGTACATTTCTCCTATTCGCACTTCAAGAACATTTCTCTTTCAATAATTGTTTCACCAGAAAGCAATCGTCAATGGGAACGAACAGAGGCTATGTAGGATCGCGACCGCCGTCATTCTGTACAACAAGAAAAGAAAGAAACTGGAAAAGGAATACTGGGAAGAAAGTTGTTCGTCGTTCGCGGATGGAAAAACAATGAAGGCTGCGGTAAGCGCAGCTACAAGAGCACCCCCTTCGTCTGAGGACGGTTCGTTTCGTCGTCGAAATTCGTCGATGACTACCACGGATTTTTAATTAACCGTCGCTGATTAAGGTGCCCATCCTATCGTTCGCGGCACGGTACCGGCGATAATTAGGCGAGCTCAGTCGGCTGGAATTTTTAATTGAAGAATATCCGCTGGAACAATTTCGTCTGAATCAGGGGAATACGATGGAAAAAGAAATAAGAACTCCCCCCCCTCACCCGCGAAAAAGCTAATCAAGTTAACAACGATAATAGAATTACGCAACAAACCTCTTTCACGCGTGCACCCGAAGAATTTAATCTTCCTGCGTCCTCCATTTTCTTTTTCGTGCGAGATTAACCTGTTATTGTTATGCAAGAATTTGCATCGTTAAGGAAGTTATAATCAATCTGTTGCGCCATAACCTTCATATTTTTCGTATTTGAATAATAATTTTCCTAAAATTTGTCCATTTTGTATCGAATACTGCTAAAAAATTAGGTGTCACAACTTTGTTTTTTGTTCAACTGAAAATTGTTAACGTTGAAAGAAAATTATAATACTTTTATAATTCCTTTTGAAGGCTGCAACCTATTAGGCTGTTGCACACGAAGTGGCTGTTTTATTACCTGCACTCAATGTATTAAAATGTAAATTTTATATAGAAATTAAATTTTATTTTAATTTTAAATTAAAAACTAAATTTTTGTACCAAGTATTACACGAATTTTATTAGAGAAAGGGAAATCAAATAGACTCTATACACACGTTTTTCATTCAAGTACAAATGTTACATTCACGTTATATTTATTGCATAATTATTATACTGTATTTGAAGATGACTCTTCAAAGACACTTTCTTCTAGCATCTGCCTGCCAGGTGTTACTATCGGTAAATAGTATTTTTTAACAGAAACTAACATGCATCTTTATAAAGTTCATTTACGTATTTTGCTTAAAGGTCCATCTATTATTGCACGTGGAGGAAATGGCCGAATTTAACTGAGATTGATTCTCCATGTTAAGTATCTTTAGTGTTTAACATAATTAATTTTATAATTAATTTTATGAAACAGTTAGAATGCACTGTGAAATTTTGCAATAAAGACAGAAGTTATGTTAATAATTTTTCATTCGTAAAAGTAACGTGAGACAAACCTATCACTAAAATCGCCCCTTTTATATGCAATGACCTAATAAGACTTTCATTTCTTGAATCCCTGAACACTTTGGTATGTTAGAATGGGTTACAAAATTACCATAATTTTATTTTGAGTGACAGATAACCTCAAACATTTTAGCCATAATGTACATTAGTACCAGATCTAAAATAAAGTTGATCGAAACCCCTTGACCCACTCTCCTCCAACTATTCACAATATACAGTGTGTTAAGAAATGATAACTTCAGTCATAGTTATGGTCGTAACTCATGAACAAATGTATCAATAAATGTGAAATTTTCGTGGCATATTATTGATAAATTTCTGTGTTAAGTGTTACTCAAAAACATCGTGTCAAAATAAAATGAAACAATTTTTTTCTAAACGTAGCTAATTCTTGATGGTTACTAAATGATAGTTAAATCAACACTATGACTGAAACTATCATTTCTTAACACACTGTATGCATGACACTTTATTTGTTAAGTTAAGGGGTTAGCCCACATTGGAGCCTAAAAATAAAAGCTATTCTTGGGCAACATGTTTTTCGAATATGATCACGTAAATGGGAAATCTATAGAAAGACATTCATTATACATATCTTCTGGTATGCAGAGAAATTTTTTTATTAAACAAGATGGTCACCCTAGGGCTCAGTTACGTTGACTGTTTTTAAGTGAGCATCTAATCGGCGTGCAAGGATGATTTGGAAACAGTTTAACCTAGAGAAACAAAGTGAGAGATTTTTATGCTCTACATGAAATTTGCTGAAGAAATACGTAGGGATTTTACAATATATTATTCAATTTTTTCGGTTAAAAACGATACTTTTTTCTTCAAATATGCACCATATGCAAAAAATATAATTTTAAAAATATCCACGTGTTTCTTGAATAAATTTCATGTAGGGTAGAGAAATGTTTTGCTTTTTGTTCTATGTCAAACCGTTTTCCAGTTATCCTACACACCGATTATGTAGGTACTCACTCGAAAACAGCCAAACGTAGATTAGTTCCACCGTTGCCATTTTGTTTTAAAAGGAAAGAAGAAAAATTACTTCGCGTACCTGAAGATATGTACCTACAATAAATATATTTTAATAGATTTCCCATTTACTTCATCACTTGCGCAAAAAATTGCCTAGAGTGACTTTCATTTTTAAGCTCCAAAGTGGGCTGACCCTCTAAACTTTCCAAGAAAACCGTGATAATGACCTGAAATCTCAAACGTCATCAGTACACTGCGGATTTTTATGCAAAATAAAAGTTTCGAAAGTAATTGATAAAGACAGGAGCAATTGTAGAAATTTATTTCGTCTCTTAAGCATCCTGTTGGGTTCAGAATAAAATAAAAAACTCGTTGGATCCAGTGAAAGTTTTGTTTTTTATTGTATTTCACCAAGCCCTATGAGCTATAAATGCATAAAATTCGCAGTCTAGCCATCAGGTTTGCATCAACCTTCAGTCATTTTCGTTACCGCACGAAAATGAAGCTCCCCCACGTGATTTCTGTGTTAACGACAACAAATACGTTCTGCGGCCGTTCTAAGCGCAGTCGCTGCTTCAGACACTCGTCACCAGGATTTATTTCTTCGACGACGCGTAGCAGGTTACGCACGCGACTCGTCGAATTGGATTTGCGTCGAAGGGATCCTCTCTCAGACGTCAAGAAATTCTCGCAACCCCCTCCAACATCTCTCACGCCCCTTGCGCACCGTTATCCTGCCAACTTCAGGCGGTGATGCACCTACATACGTCCCGTACAATCCTCTTGACGATTCCCTCCTAGTTCCTCGGGCCGTGTACTCTCCGACACTTGAACACCGGATTTATCGCACGGGAACACGCTTTTCTCTCATTGATACATGCGGTAAGCTGTCTGGTTGAATAAAACTTTTATGAAGCCCCCGTGAATGGTATTGGGAAGTCGTGACACGTACACCTTATTTATTGGCGTCCATTCAAGCCGATACAGCCTGGTATAACTTCGAATTCACATACCAGTTTTACTGTTATGAAGCAAATGAGAATGGTTTTCTTCTACGGTTGACCAATGTAATTTGAAATAAAAAATTTATAATGCATTTGGTGATAAACTACTACCCAGTGTGGCCTTGAAGTCATAACCCTACTTTAAGGGATAACGCCACGATGATATGTTAAGAATGATAGAATAACTTTGGAGGCGATTTTAATGAAATCTATGAATTTTGTTACAATCGTAACATAAGGTCCTTATGATATGTGTAAAAAAGAACAAACAGAGATGAACTATTGAAAAGCAGTCACAGCCGATGACTCTGACCTGGACATGTTATCAAGATCACCCTCCCGGGTAACATTTCAAAGGTTTACACCGCAGATCATTGGTTATTAAAAAGTTATTAACAAAGAAAAACTGACAAACAGTATTCTACAGTACACACCACACAGCTCTAACATTGTTTACATACGAGTCATTTAAATAACTGTATTTAATAACCAACTCTGAATGACTTTCTTCTTGAACACAAATGAACCTGGTTTGTTTATATTATTCGCGTTTATTTACATGCTGAAACACGACACATACTTTCCAAATACTACTTCTTACGAGAATGATCAGATTTCTGGGAAAATTACGACACGTCTTTCAATATTTCTTTGTTAATAACTTTTTAATAACCAATGACAGTCGGTTTAAACCTTTTGTAGGCTACTCGGGAAGGTGACCTTGATAGCATATGTTAAGGTCTGGGTCATCGGTTGTGGGTGGTTTTAGGAAGTTCACCCGAACAAATTGTTGTTTAGAATTTTTGAATAAAAAATAACGGTACGGTAGCCATACCATCGCTCCCCATTTTCCATTTTAGTCTTTCTGAGGTAGAATGCTTCACGTCTATACCGTTGGTCGTAGAACAAAAAAAACAAAAAGTTTTGTTTTCTACATACTAAATACTAAAGAAGTACCCACGATTTTTGCAAAATAATAATTGCAAATAATTGCAAATAATTCCACCTCAGAATGATTCAAACGGAAAGTACGTACCGATCGTGCGGCTACCGCGTCGCTATTTTGTATTCCAAAATTCTAATCCAAATTTTTTTGTTCTATTTTTTAAAATATATTCAAAAATATTTAAAAAAAAACTTAGTAAAGTTCATAAGTTTCTTTAAAATCACCTCCAAAGTTATCCTACTATTTTTTGCTTATGATCGTGATGCTACCGTTTAAGAAAATACTAAAACCTTTCAAATTGAAAGTTTAAGTTACATGTGTTCAACTGCTGAGTAGTATACAAGTGTATACAGAAAAAAAATGTTTTGAACATTAAAAATTAATTTGAGTAGCAGAGGGTTAACTTACCGAAAAATGTTTCATTGGCAGTCATGACTATTTAGGCTGCGGATTTTTATGTAGAACTATAATTTCTAAAGTGATTCATAAAGACAAGAGCAAATGTAGCATTTTTTTCTTCTCGTAATCATCTTGTTGAGTTCAGAAGATAAATAATAAACTTCTATTATATTTCACAGGGGCCTGTAGACTATAAATGCATAAATTCGGTGGTCTAGTCGTTACATTAACGACTTATTCACCGGAATATGTGAATGTCGATAGACATGCGATTTGCCACTCCTCGTTTGATAACAGTTAATATCGTTGGACTTGTTAGATGATAATTGTGATAGTCGATGATGTTGTGATTTGATTTCCAATAATTAAACACAACATGGTAACACACTTAAACTTTTATAAATACAACAAAATGTGATATACAGTGGGTGATCAAAGTATTAGAGCCACCTGCAGAAATTGACAATTTTACAAATTTGACTATATATTTCATAATTACATAAGCTAAGTTTAAGTAGTTTGTGTATTTTCAGTATACAATTGTTAAATAAAAATTATGCAGTACAAAAATCTTGACGATGTGATGTTATTTCTACACAAACACAAAGAAACGTGTTTTTCGTTGTAGCTCTAATTTGATCACCTGTATGTGCGTACTACACTGGTCGAAATTTCTATGAAGTCACCATGTTTTTTGATTAATTCTTACAATTATTCCATACCAATGAAAAACTTGTGTTTGCTAGCATTTTGGGATTAATTAAAAAAAAATTACACATCGGTTTCAAAAAATAAATATAATGATTATTTAAAAGAAAAAAATAGAACAATAATGTAAATCAACAGAAAACAAACTGCGAAATTTTTATAAAGCCATTCGCTTTTTACGTAAGCAAAGTTGAAATTAACAATTATTTTTCACTATTTCTATATTAATATTTAGTGTAACCTCCATTTTTTGGACTGAAAATACAAAATCAGATACGATGGAACAATAAAATTGGTGATATTTTGGAAGTATCTATGAAAATAAAGATGACTATACAAATTTCGGATAATACATTTTCAAAGTACCACCAATTTAATTGCTCTATCGTATGTGTTCTTGAATTTTCATTAAAAAAAAGGGTGGTTACACTAAGTATTAACAGTTGTTTATCACTATTTTTATATTAATTTCAACTTTACTTATGTAAAAAGCGAATGAGTTTATGGAAATTTAGCAGTGTGATTTCTGTTGAAATATATTGTTCTTTTTTTTTAAAATAAACGTTATATTTATTTTTTGAAACGGAAGTGTACGCTTTTTTTAATTAATCCCAAAATGCTAGCAAACACAAATTTTTCATTGGTATGAAATAATTATAAGAATTCATCAAAAAACATGGTGACTTTATAGAAATTTCGACCAGTGTAGTTGTGTTCTGTGATGAGGCCTCTTTGAAACTGTTTGCTCTAATAAGATTTCAAAATAAATTAAAATAAACGTAATGTGAATAGATTTCTTTCCTAACTTTCTTCAAATACTTGATACTTTCCAGACTTTTATGTAGCTCGAAACAAAGAAGAAAATGTTCCATCTTTAACAGACTAATAGGTCATTGAAGTTATCAAATGTAATTGAATAAATTGGGAACGGTATATAACACTATATGCAGACATTTGTATTCACTTCAATGGCTAGCTGATATATTCGAACGAGCCTTTCAATGTAACTTATGCACTTCTGAGAAGAGTTCTTGACAAGTTTACCCGCTTCACGCGGTAAAATACGTGCAATTAGTGTTTCGAGTAGTTTGTAATGCTCGTTCGAGAGTTTCGAGTGAAGTTATCGGTAGGGTAGTGTCGATAATTGTGTATAATTAGTTAGACAGAAGAATCGATGCGGAAGATCATCCGCCACTTATCTCACCACTGGGATTTTCCCCCTACTTTTTTTTTTAAATGGCGCCGAATTGAGCCAGTAGATAAAGCTCTGTTATGAATAAGTAATAGTCATTGAAATAGTAAATGAGTAACAGTAAGAATAATAATACTGAAATTAAATAATTAATGCTGAATTTAATAATGATTGAAACAGAGAACAGAAATTACTTATGTGTCAATTGCATATTATTAATTCTTCCCGACCTGAATTACTTATTTTAAACAAAAAGCAATATTTTTTTGGATATTGTTATTTCTTGGATGTCAGAAAAACAGGAAAATTTTAAAAAATTCAGAATTATTATTTTCAAAAATGTATCTATCTAATGGCAAAAAAATTGAACTATACTATATGACACCATGTAGAATTTTCCAGCCCATAATATGATCAAGAAATGTAAAGTTAGTTATATGATTCCAAATGGAATCCTACGATCAGAAAGGGTTAAAACTTAATGAAATAGTGTTCATGTTACTGTTTGCTTTTGGATACATAACTTTTATTTCTAAATTAGGTGGTCACATTTTTCACAGTAAATAACGACCAATAAATAGAATTATTGTACCTAATTTGGCTTTGAACATATTAGTCTATAACATATTTAATATTACGTCTATCCTTATGTATAACATAAATATTAATGTTCAAAAAGAAAATATTTTCCAAACATACTAATTAACAGGGGACATTTAATAATTTGAAACTTGAACAATCCTGAGGAGGTTAAATATCCTAAAAATTGAATCATTTACCCTAAAAGGGTTAAGTATTCTCAGATGACACGTGTCCGTGTGTATAACCATAGAAACTACATATAGTACCTTTCGATCCACTGCAACGGAATACATGAAAACAAACTTCCATATAACTAAAGAGAACAAGAATTATATAACTTTCTTAATTACAGAATTCTTCCAGAACCATGTTATTTCTTTTTTCAATCCAGCTTCATCAAGATGCAAGATGATTATGCTTTGTTTTCAATATTCAAGAAGTGTTTTCACAGTAATATACTTAACACCCAGTATTATTTTAATACCGATTATTATGACATAACTGCCACAGAAAAAGTATTCCGTGCACGAGTGAGGGCCAGCAATGAACGTAAACGCGATTTACCTGCCGCATATTCATTTGGTTCTCGCGATTATTTATTTTCCCAAGCGTGTCGGATTTTTCGACCATACATTTTCCACCAAAAGAAACAATCCATAAAGGCCCGATGAAAACTGATGATTTATAGAGAGTCATCGAGTTGCCCGAAACTATAATTAACGCTCGCACGACTCGCTTTTAACTGCATTCGAGAGTGCAATCTATGTATATCGCTTTGGAGGACCTCATTCGTTTTACATAAGTAGTTATTTCGACATGATTTTTCCGTTGCTTCACAAAACTTATACTGTCGTGCGCCAATTTAGAATAAATGCGCGATGTACAAATTTAAAAGGTTTCACATCGTGTCGTCTGAGGATACTTAACCCTTTCAGGAAAAATGATTCAATTTTGAGGATGTTTAAACTTCTTAAAATTCTGCAAATTTCAAATTAATAAATGTCCCCTATTAATTAGTATTTTTGAAAAATATTTTCTATTTGAAAATTAATATTTGATAAACATTTAAATGAAAAAATATTTGAATGTTACATTAAGGAAATAGAGTTCTTTCCAAAAGAAATTAAATTTTATACAGGTTTTCGTTCTCACTGGAGTTTATATAAAATACGGCCAAAAGGGATAGTAGAAGCTAGCAGAAGGTTGTTCTACATGCAAAAATAAGTAAAAAATGTGGAAAAGTGATGATTCATTTCTGAAATAATCAAATTTGAAACTTTACTGAATACTCGGGCAATTAAATAGGACTTGGATGACCCGTCTAGTCGTTGCATTCCGTTTCTACTTATTGTCAGTACGAATACGTGCAAGCGTTTTAGATCAATTTTCGAATTCGATTTTTTTGAAAACTAAGCCTCAGGATGAAAAATTTTATTCTACATTGTTGATTTGTTTTTCCACAAGCAATTATCTCTTGCCTGCTCTTACCATTTTTTTGACCGTACCCTTTATACATATAACAATCCTTATCGAAAGATCTCATATAATCGATTTTTAATAAAAAATTTTGATAGATTTTGCTATGCTGTATACATGTTTTCGACAAGCTTGACAATTTAAAAAATTCTTCTGCGAGTACATGAAAACACAATAATTGAAGCTACAAAGTCCAAAATAGCATAAGTACAGTGTTAGTCTTACAAATGTGCTGACAAAAACACTTGGTTTTCGGGAACGTTAAAAATTATTAAAAATCATTATAAGCATAATGAAATTATATGTATATGCAATACTCACAAGGAATATCGAAAAGATTAATGGAGAATTAGAGAAAATAAACAAAAAAAAACTGTCTTTGTCAAGATGCTTGTTGGTGGACTTCTGCCACTTTAGAATTCATGGCTGTAATTGTTCTGTAAATGTAAAGTACACTTTACATAACTGATTTAATTACATCTTCTCTCGTCAATGATTGAATAGTTCTTTCCAAACTTTTCGTATATATTCGAATTCTCAAGAGAGTAATTTTCTCTCTGCCACCTCGAGGGCTGTTTCCTCCCCCAAACGAAAAACTGCACATCTACAAGAAAAATTTTTTTTAGGATATTTTCAAATTTTCTATTTCCGTGGCAAATCTGATCAAAACGCATACAAATCAACTCGTTCGTAACTAATCATTTTTATACACCATGACAGAACGGCTATAAAAAACACTAATAGAATGAAATGCCTCGCGTGGCATCGAAAAAATGATTTTTTGAATTTATCCACGTCACTTGGCCCCGAAACGGTAAATTACGCGATGCATTAGAAGGAATACTGTCCGCTGATCGTCACGAAAGGACAGGAATGGAAAAGAGA